>NC_143587.1:115856053-116030266 GCF_048544385.1 Mastigoproctus giganteus | reverse complement strand
AAGTTCTTATATTAGATTTATACAATTCTATCATTTGATTATCTCTAACCCTTCTGTATCGCTGAAATCTCTTCCTTACTGTTCTTAAATCTACTTTCATTCGCTGCAATCTCCATTCCACCACATTACAGGTCTTGTTATCATCATTTTCTTTCTCATGCTAGAATTCGAAGCCCTGTAGACAGCGTCCTGGAAATTATTTACATAATCTTCAACACTAAGTGAATCCCAATTAATTTCATTCACTATTGAATTGAAAGTCAAAATCAAAGCATTCCCAATTAGCAGTCCCAACAGAGAATCTATCTGCCTCTTTTACTTCACTTATTCTCTCAATGCAGCTCAGCCCAAACAAAATACCATTATGATCACTTGTGGTTAGTTGATTCACAACCTTCCAGTGATGTATCTTATCCAGCATAGACACGGTATACACTGTAACATCAATATGGGACTGCCCATGTACTGAGCTAAATGTTGGACAATGGCCTGGTATATTAACAACAATCATTCTGAGACAGACAAGAAGGCCTCAAGGATCTCGCCTCTGTCATCAGACTCCTCACTGCCCCACAGAACGGAATTGGAGTCCATTGCAATTAATATATGACAACCTTAAAGTACATCTTGTACTTTCTCCGAGTAATTAATATATGGAATTATACTGTCAGAGTGCCGACAGTAGAGGGAAACAAGATATATTCTACCAATAGCGGCAATAACTTCAGCACAAATTATGTTTTCATTGGATAGACTAGAGATCTTGGTAATCACCAAATCATGCCTCCTCACCACTATTGCAACTTTTGGACTATCACCATCTGACAGAACTCTATAATTCCTTGGATAACCACCAGGGCTGCCAGATTTCAAATTAGGTCTCGCGGGACAAAAATGAAAAAAATTGTGGCAATTTTTCTCAAGAAAATTTTTTCACAATTAACGATTTTGACATATTTTTAATTTCTAAACTTAATTTTGGCCATTTAAAAATGTATCTAATAAAAAAAACAAAAAAAATAATTGAGTTAAATTTTTATTTATACTATAATCCTGAAAATTATTCAATATTTACACTTGATTTCACTTCATTAAGAATGACTAAAACCTTGATTTTAAAAAAAAAATGGAATTCTGAACAGTTCATTCCGAAATTCTGTTAACTCGACCTCCAAATTTTTTAGAATCAACCTATTTCTACTTTACGCCAAGCACTCGTCATTAGACTAAAAATCCTTTCAGATGTTGCATTTGCATGTGGAATAGAGAAAATGTATTCAATAATTTTTAAAAATTGTGGAGAAGAATTTTTTTTAAAAAAACAAATCCATCTTTGATCACACGGTAATTGCCTTTCAATATCCGTTATTTGCCATAAATCTTTTTAAGAAGATATATTCTTCAAACAGCAAATCTTGATCTACTTCTATTTTAAATGCGTTAGTGATTTCTATGATTTCATGAAATGCTGGCATGCTATGCAAAGATAAGTTAGAGAGAATTTTATATTTGTGGTCATTGAAATTAAACCATTTCTCTATATATTTTATAGCCGTATCAAATAAATTATTTGCTTCCATTTTAAACTCTTTTGAAGCATCTAGGTTATCACAATTTTGGATAATTTCATGAACATTTGCTCCATAATAACATTCATTCTTATGCTCAATCAAGGACTGCCTTACATTATTCATAATTGAATATACTTCAACAATCGTAACATTAATTTTTATTCTTTTTATAATGAAAGATAAACACACACTCGAGATACACCTAGCTTAGACCACCAGACAGCACTGACATCGTTGATCGCACTATTTACGCAGACACTTACGTCTAAAAATCCCCGAGCAGCACGAGGAGATTCCCGGACATCTAATGCGTCTTGTGAACATTAGCGTGCAACTCACCTGTCAATGTCCGAAATTCATACATATTAGGAAAGAAATACATTTCATAACAGCATCCATCACTTTTTATGGCATTATTTTATTATTTTACAGTCAAAATCTGTTAATTTTTTACCTGCGGGACATTTAAATGTTTATGCTGGGCATGGGACAAATCACTTTTGTAGGGGACTGTCCTGCGCATTGCGTGAAGTCTGGCATCCTTGATAACCACGTACATTGTCCTCTACTTCATATTGTTCTTGCAGTAGACTTACATCAATGCTTTTCTTTTCCATTTTCAAATGTACCTGTGCAGCCACAGCTTTTGCTCCTTGTGCATTCAGCTGTAATGTACTTAGATTCTCAGCCATAACTTATTTTATTTTTATATAGTTCTAAAACTCTCCTGTACTCAGGACAATCCTTATCAATAGCAGTGTGATCACACTTCCTGCTTCTATTCTTACAATTACAGCAGATCGGTCTCAGCCTTTTTACTGCAGGCCTTATATGCATGCCCCATCTTGGCACAATGTCCATATACTGCATCTCTTCTACAGTATTTAGATACATGACCAAATCCTAGGCATTTGAAGCACTGAGCCACAGAGAATATTTCTTTATATTTATATGCCATCCAATTGGCATATATCCTCTCTTTCCAACTTATTATATTCCAAAGCCTCTATCTGACTTCCAAAATCCAATTAGACACATTTCCATTTTTAGTATTATTTATTGAAACAACTTCAACATTTTCATAGAACTCATTCCTGGACATCCCCAATCTTTACAATTCTTTATCCAAATCTGTTCTAAAAGCTCTTCCTTCTGCATATCCTTCTCAATGTCAAACAAGACTATTCTAGGGTGAACAATCCTTGGAATCACATACTTCAAACCAATTTCCTGAATCCGTGGATACCCTCTAATTTTCTTAATATTATCCTCCCCCTCCACCTCCAGCAAAATTCCGCAGTCCCTGATTGTTCTTATATTCTTAACTTTTACTTCTTTCAGAGCAGGTTTTAATTCTTTCAAGACTTCTTGTTTAACATCCTCACTTGTCTTGAATCTCTCACTAGCAGCTTTAATCAGCACAACTTTTAGTGGCTTCTTGGTTTTCTTCAATGGTTCTTGAACTGCACTAGCATAACTTTTCTTTTCCTTTTTCTCGCTTTCTAAATTTTCTTTTAATAACAAGTTTTCCATGTGGACATCCATAGCTTTTGTTTCAAGAACATCCCATAGATCTAAAATTGTTCTCATAGCAGCAGGTGAAACTTTACTGTGGACATCATATAAATAAGCTCTTAACCTGCCTCTGATTTCTTTGACATGCTCAAACCCTTCATAATTAGATCTTTCTTTACTTGCATCAGTTTTCCATTTCTTATAAGAGCCTGTTTTCTTTGCACTATCTTGATCCTTCTTCTCAGCACTATTGCCTGCTCTGGTTTTTCTCTTCTTTGTATCACTTTAACCTTGTGAATTACACTAAAGACTAGAGAGAGAGAGGAGGACCTAAGACTAGGAGGAGTCCTTGTCAGGGTCCGCCCAGAAAACACTTCCATCTCTGCTAACTCTTGAACTTGCAATAAAATTTCTCCCGTTATTTCTTCTCTTTCATCATCAATCACCTCTGATGTTGCAGCAACCAATTCTTCTTCATTTGAGGCCTCATCTGATTCAAGAGCACTCACCATGTATACAATAAAACCAAATTATGTACAATTAAAAGTTAAATCTCAATTTAGAGAAGCAACAACTATTTACACTATATACAAGGCTCAAGAGTCCTGGCTCACAGCTTTTCTGAATGAAATATTAAAAGACTCTGAAATCTATCAGCAGTCAATAAAAACCGTCCACGACCCAAGTTTAATGGGTTGTGGTCCCAGGAGCAAAACTCAAGGGCACGAAAATGCTCAACTATTTTCTCTCTAACCCAGAATCAATCTATAGCCTGTCTAGCCAACCGGGGAAATCTCCCTGACTGCCCAACCCAGACTATGAGGAAGTAGGGCTAGCTAAACTGGTTCTGGCACCAATTAATTATAACAAAGTAAGAAACAAGAAAGCAAAATTTTAACTCAAAACTCACAATCAAATTTTATATCTCTCGGATAACTCGCTTTGCTAAGCACCCCATAATAGCCCCTGGGGCATACAGAAAGGACAGACAGGATAGGAGGGGAGGGAGGGGTTATGCTCTTAGTTAAGAAGCACATAAAATCTAAGGCAGTGCATCCAGTTAATATGGGTGGCTAGTGCAATGGTGAGGCAGTTTGGTATGACATAAGCACCTGGGAAAGCAAAAATGAGAGTAGGAGTGTGTTACAGGCCTAATGACTCTGATGAGTACAATGAACAGCTGTACAGAGAAATAGAGTGGGCAATTAAATCAGAATGTCTTATAATTGGGAGATTTTAACTTTCCAGTATTGACTGGAACTCATGAGTTGGTCACTCACAGACTAGCAAGAATTTTGTGAATTTATTGGATGACTCTTTTCTACAGTAGCATGTGTGAGAGCGGCATCAAGAGAGAGAGTAATACTCTTGATCTGATTATCAGCAGTGATTATTCATGCATTAAGAATTTTTAGATGAAAGAACCTCTAGGTGGCAGTGATCAGAGTGTATTGATTTGTGATTTAATTAAAGATGTAACTACCATCAAGGCTAAAGGGAAGGGCTTTTTCTTTCGTAAAGGGACTACAGAGGTTTCAGACAGTTTTTAAATTCTGTTAAGTGGGATCAACTGATGTTGTTACCAATGTTGAATTCTAAATGGAAAGCCTTCAGGGACTTAATCTTGGAGGCTACTAGGTTTTTTATACCAACTAAGAAATACTCTTCAAGGTATAAGCATAAATGCCACGAGTTTCATCAGTTCATCTGATGAAACTCATGACAGAGAAGAAAAGTGCATGGGATGCATATAAATTATTGGGAAATACAGAAGCCTGTGGTAAATATAAACTAGGAAGGGAGGAGGGGTTATGCTATTAGTTAACAAACACATAACATCTAAGGAAGTGCAGCCAGTTGACATGGTTGAACAGTGCAGTTTCAAGTCAGTTTGTTGTGACATAAGATTATGCGATTACTAGAAGGAAGGAAGGTGACAAATCATATTCAGCTTGATATTGATGGTTCGACTGTTGATAATCCTGTTCAGGTAGTTGACAAACTGAAAGAGTATTTTGCATCTACATTCGCACATGAGGAATTCTTTAGGGAAGGGGATTAGCATTAGTAGAGGCATATGATGCAAGAAAGCAAGCTTATGCAGCATCAGCCAAAAAAAAAAAAAAAAAAGGTTCCATTTCACTCCTCTATTCGTTCCAAGTACCTGAGCCTTAAATTTATTTAGGTTATCAACTTCCAGAACAAAGGGTGGAAGTCTATTCCACCAACCAACCACCCACTGGCTAAAGGCAAACTTCTGCACATCTATCCTGCAACTGTCTTTCCTCAATTTGAATTTATGCCCTCTCAAATGATTATTCTCAACAAGAGGAAGAATTCCATCAGAATTGAGCATGCTCAAGCCATTCAAGGCTATATACACCTGAATCAGATCACCTCGCAGGTGCCAAGTCTCCAGACACTGTAATTTGCAAAATTTAAGCCTTTCTTCATAAGAGCACCCCTTTGTTCCATTCACTAATCTTGTTGCCCTTCTCTGTACTCGTTCCAACAGCTCTACATCCTTCTTAAAATGAGGCCTCCAGACCTGTATACAGTACTCAAGGTGTGGCCTGACCATTGTCTTATATAAGGGGATAATCTCCTCCTTATCCCTGCTAGAAAAATTCCTGTATTATCATTGACAAGACACTATGACCTACGCTTGCAGACCATCTGCACTGCTCAGAAAACTTCATATCTGCCTGCACAATTACGCCCAGTTCCTTTTCGTTCTGTACCACTATCAGTGTAGTACCACAGAGTTGATACATCACTCTGGGGTTGCTGCTTCCCATATGTAGTACTTTACATTTGTCAATGTTAAACTTCATTTGCTACCTCTCAGCCCATCTGCTCAACTTTTCTAGATCCTGTTGCAGCAGCGTACTGTCATTAGTGTCCTTAACAATCCTGCCAACCTTCATATCGTCTGCAGACTTGGACGTTAAGCTTGATATACCATCATCAATATCATTTATAAATACAGAAAACAACAATGGACCCAATACTGAACCCTGAGGGACTCCACTAATAACATTAGTCCATGATGAGCAGTGTCCATTGATTACCACTCTCTGTCTTCTCCCACTCAACCATCCCTTTAGCCATAGCAGCAATTTGCCTCCAATGCCAATTTGTACAGCAGTCTTCCAGGTGCAACAGTATCAAAAGCATTTCTAAGATACAAATATATGATATCAAAGTTATTCCTTTCATCCAGTTCCTTTGTGACCACATCATAGTATCCAATCAAATTGATCAGGCAAGACTATCCCTTAACAAAACCATGCTGTGTCCGAGCTATAACTGAAGTCTTGTCTAGATGATCCTGCATTGCTTCTTTAACAAGTGCCTCGATTAATTTTCCTGGAACAGAAGTTAAACTAACAAGTCTATAATTACTTGTGTTGCCTTTTGATCCTCCTTTGTGAATTGGGGTCACATTTGCACATTTTCAGTCCATGGGTACCTCCCCTGAGTCCAAAGAAGCTCTCATAATTATGGCTAAGGGTTTGCTTACTTCCTTTGCTGCCTCCTTTAATATAACTGGATAGATCCCATCCACCCCGGTTGCCTTTTTTATGTTTATCTTCAACAATTTCTCCTCCACTTTTCTCTCAGTTATTACAAAATCATCCAGCTCACTGCCCGAGTTTAACTCACCTCTGGTATTCCCCTCCCTAAATAACTTCTCATGGGTGAATGTAGATGCAAAATACTCATTTAGTTTGTTAGCCATCTGAGCAGGATCATCACCAGTTGAACCATCAATATCCAGTGGACCAATCTGATTCATCTCTTTCCTTCTAGAATTTACATAGGTAAAGAACTCTGTTGTTTTTCTTTGCATTCTTTGCTAAGGATTTTGCATAATCTGCCTTTGCCTGCCAAATCTCCTTTGTGACTTGGTTACAGACCAGCTTATATCTATCATAGGCTTCCATGTCTCCCATGAATTTATATGTATTCCATGCATTTTTCTTCTCTACCACATGTCTCATTAGTTCATCTGACATCCATTTAGGACTAAACCTTGAACAATATTTCTTAGTTGGTATGTAGAGCCTAGTAGCTTCCAAGATAAATTCTTTGAATGCTTTCCATTTTGAATTTGCTTTTGGTAACATCATCATTTGGTCCCACCATACAGAATTTAAATACTGTCTCAGACCACCGTAGTCACCTTTACAAAAGCAAAAACCCTTCCCTTTACCCCTGATGGTAGTTACCTCTTTGAGTAAATCCCACTTCAGCACACTGTGGTCAGTGCCACCTAGTGGTTCCTTTATCTGCAGATTCTTAATGCATGAAGAATCACTACTGATAATCAGATTAAGTGTATTACTCCCTCTAGTTGCCTCCCAAACATGCTGATGTAGAAAACAATTATCCGATAAATCCACAAAAGCCTTGC
This sequence comes from Mastigoproctus giganteus, assembly GCF_048544385.1. Taxonomy (NCBI): domain Eukaryota; kingdom Metazoa; phylum Arthropoda; class Arachnida; order Uropygi; family Thelyphonidae; genus Mastigoproctus; species Mastigoproctus giganteus. The sequence goes on along the minus strand of NC_143587.1, from coordinate 116,022,763 downwards.
TAGTGTGTGAGTGACCAACCCACAAATTCCAGTCAAATATCTGGGAAATAAAAATCCCCCATTATAAGACTCTGATTTACTGGCCCACTCTATTTTCCCGTACAGTTCCTTATTATACTCATCAGTTATTAGGCCTATAACACACTCCTACTCTCAATTTAGATCTCCCAATGCTTGTCACACCAAACTGACTCGACACTGCACTGTCCAGCGTTGTCAATTGGCTTCATTTCCTTGGATTTTGTGTGTTTCTTAACTAATAGTATAACCCCCTCCTCCCTTCCTATCTTGTCTATCCTTCCTGTACACATTGTACTCCCCAAATTCCAGTTCTGCGTTCCTTATATCTGTGTGACTCCACATTTCTGATATCCCAACAATATCTGCCTTTGATGTTCTGAACAATATCTGAAATTCATCAAATTTATTTACCAAACTCCTAGCAGACGTAGCCAAGTGGTCAGTTGCCAGAGTGCATAGCACGCGTTCCTTGAGTGGGGCGGGGTTCGAGCCCGTGACTACTAAATACGATAAATATTTGTATCGACGATTTATTGTAAACTCTTCTGACTTGGTTGTCGTTCTGGCGTATAAACACAAAATTTATTTTATTTATTTAACATTCAAGTATACTTGCACCTGTTCCTATTCTTAACTACCCTAACACAACCCATGTGTTTACTTGTACCACAATGACTCCCAGCAGTCTCTGAAATACCCTGCATCTTGTTTTCCAGGCTGCTGCTGATTCCAATAGAAGCAGTGCAAGAATCACTTTCACCTCTGCCAGTGGCTACTGTTAATCTATTAGTCCTTGTATCCCTCCAAGCTAGCAGTTTTCCGACCCACCTAACTCTGCCTCAATAGCATCAGCAAATATTCTTGCACCCTTTCTATTTAAGTGTATCCCATCCCTGTAGAAGCAGTCTCTCCTGTTAACAAGTACAGACTAGGCTGAAAAAAATTCTACCCCTTGAGCCTTGCACAATCTTTCCAGGGCCGAATTGATCGACAAGGCCCTTGTCATATACTCCCTCCTATCGTGTCGGGCAGAATTGCAGACACTTTCAAATTCAACCCTAATTCACGGCTTTTTTTCAACAGTGACCTGTACTTGTTAAGTAATTCTGCCGGTCTCCTACTCTTAATATCATTAGTGCCAACGTGTACAACAATATCACCCTTTGTTCCCTTAAAAGATGATATTTGCTCTACAACGTCATCAGCCTTTGTCCCTGGCAGATATACCCTGGTCCTGTTCCACCTATTTTTACATAGCATGTTCCCCATTTTCCTGACAATAGAGTTACCAACAACTACTAGTTCCTGTTGGACCAGCGCATTCTGCCTTGGGGGTTGCCGCTGTGTTGCGTGATGATCAAGTGCAAGCTCTGGCATTGATGTGGGCAGCTGAGAGCTTGATGGGCCCTTCAATCTAGATCCTTCGAGGGCATCCAATCTGTCCTTCAAGCTCTCATATAGGCCCATAACAACGCTAAGTTGTCGCCTCATTTCCTCACACTCGTTACATCGCGCACACACAGAGACATCCCCCTTGGCAATATCATGTCCTGTACCTGATTGCTCCACAAACATCAAGCAAGCAGTGCATTTTAAAAGGCTGTGATTCAGAAACTGCCTCCCTCAGTTCTCCCCTGAGTGACAGCACTCCATTTAGCTTGAGCCTTTTGCTTTGCTGCTCTGGTCTGAGTCACGATTCCGATTCAATTTCAGTACATTTAACCCCAAACTTGTATCCCAATGCAGTTGTAACACTATATATCTATATATATTTTTTAAGTGTCAAGTATTATCTTTGAGTTTCTTTATATAAATTCCATATCAAGTTATGTATTAATTAATTATGTTACGTTCGTAAAAACTCAGTCGTTATATATATTTAATTTAAAGTACAATTTAATTGACAATGAAGTTTAACAACATTTATAAATTTACTGATTAATTGATAATATTATATACTATACTAAGCGAATGCTATCTATTTCGGGATATAACGTTGTATCGTATAACAATGGTGGCAAGTTACGAACGGTAAATCTGTGGACACTTAAATATTAATTAACTTCCAAAATTTTGCTGAATTTTGCTCAGAATAAATCAAGGATCTTGCTTAGGTCTATTAGCTACTTACAGAAAATAATTTAATATAACAATTGGTCAGTAAAGTGGCTAACTATAGCTAAAAACTTCTGGTTTGCCGGCGCAAAATTTGTAAAACACATGGATTGGATACCCTTACCGATACTAAGTAATAACTTACAAAATCTCTATCTATGTTAAAATTTAACTAAGTATCGTAACTAGGAATATAGAGCTACTCTAGAAAATAAGTTAATATGCCAATCCAAGCCAATTTAAGTTAATAAAACAGAAAAAACTTCTCTATGTTTCTCAGCAGTAAAAACTTCGCCTGCACAAGGCCACTGTCGTCCCCCGGCTCCCAAAGGGATACCAGAAGTTTATCAAGCTCTAACGTGGAGCTAAATGATTTTGTAATAACTGAGGAGAAAGTGGAAGAGAAATTGAATTTAAACTTAAGAAAATCACCTGGTGTGGATAGGATCTATTCAGTTATATTAAGAGAGTCAGCAAAGGAAGTAAGCAAACTCTTAGCCATAATTATGAGAACATCCTTATATTCAGGGGAGTTCCCCACGGACTGGAGATGTGCAGATGTTTTCCCAATTCACAAAGGGGGAATCAAACTTTAATGCAAGTAATTACAGACCTATTAGGTTTGCTTCTGTTCTAGTGAAAATAATGGAGTCACTGGTAAAAGTAATGCAGGATCATCAAGACAAGGGCACAATTATACTTCAAACACAGCATGGGTTTGTTAAGGGAAAATCTTGTTTTCCCAATTGGATTGGTTACTTCGATGTGGTCCCAAAGGAGCTGAATGCAAAAAATAATTTGATGGCATATACGTACTTGGATTTCAGGAAAGCTTTTGATACTGTTGCATATAAAAGACTGCTGTATGAATTGGAGCAGTGTGACATTAAGGTCAAGTTGCTGCTGTGGATAAGGGGATGATTTTTGGGAGAAGACAGAGTTGTAATCAATGGACATAGCTCTTCATGGACTAATGTTATTAGTGGATTCCCCAGGGTTCGATGTTGGGCACATTGTTGTTTTCCGTATTTATCAGTGATATTGATGAAGGCATATTAGGCTTAAGGTTAATGTCCAAGTTTGCAGATGATACAACAGTTAGCAGGGTGGTTAATGACATTATGCTACTGTAATAGTTAATAATAGTAATAGCAATATGTTACTGCAACAGTTCCTATAAAAGTTACTCAGACAGGCTGAGAAATGGCAATTGCAGTTTAACATTGATAAATGCAAAGTACTGCACATGGGTAGCATTAACCCCATAGTGTAACATATGGGATTCACTTAAGTAGAAAGGGTGAAAGAATAAGAATATTTGCCAATGCTATTGAGATAGTGTTAGGTGGGTCAGAAAACCTGCTAGGTTGGAGGGATACATGGACTAATATATTAACAGTAGTCGCTGGCAGGGATGAAAGTGATTCTTGCACTGCTTCTACTGGAATGAGTAGCAGCCTGGAAAACAAGGTGCGGGGGATTTCAGATACTGCTCGGTGTCATTGTGGAACGAGTAAATACATGGGCTGTGTTAGGGTAGCTAAGAATAAAAACAGGTGCCTGTATACTTGCATGAACACCAATGCTAGAAGTTTGGTAAATAAATTTGATGTATTTGAGGTGTTGGTCAAAACATCAAAGGCAGATATTGTTGGAATATCAGAGACATGGTGTCACACAGATGTAAGGAATGTAGAAATGGAATTTGGGGAGTACAATGTGTACAGGAAGGATGGACAGGACAGGATAGGAAGGAGGAGGAGGAGGAGGGGTATTGCTATTAATTAAGAAACACATAAAATCTAAGGAAGTGCAGCCAGTTGCCATGGTTGAACAGTGCATTGTGGTCAGTTTGGTGTGACATAAGAACCGGGGAAGGAAAATTCAGAGTAGGAGTGCGTTATAGGCCTTATGACAGATGAGTATAATGAAGAACTGTACAAAGAAATAGAGTGGGCCCAGTAAATCAGATTGTCCTATAATGGGGGATTTTAATTTCCTATTTCCTAGATATTGGCTGGAACTTCTGGGTTGGTCACTCACACACTGGCAAGGCTTTTCTGGATTTATTGGATCATTGTTTTCTACATAGTATGTTTGGAAGGCAACTAGAGGGAGTAATACTCTTGATCTGATTATCAGTAGTGATTCTTCATGCATTAAGAATCTGCAGATAAAGGAACCAGTAGGTGGCAGTGATCACAGTGTGCTGTAGTGGGATTTATTCAAAGAGGTAACTACCATAAGGGTAAAGAGAGGGCGTTTTGCTTTCGTAAAGTGACTACGGTGGTCTGAGACAGTATTTAAATTCTGTATGGTGGGACCAACTGATGATGTTACCTACAGAAAATTCTAAATGGGAAGCATTCAAAGAACTTATCTTGGAAGCTACTAGGCTTTACATACCAACTAAGAAATATTGTTCAAGGTTTAGGCCTAAATGGATGTCAGAAAACTAATGAGACAAGTGGCAGAGAAGAAAAATGCATGGAATACATATAAATTAATAGGTAACAGTGAAGCCCACGGTAGAAATAAGCTGGTCTGTAATCAAGTCACAAAGGAGGGTAAGCAGGCAAAAGCAGATTATGAGAAATCTTTGGCAAAGGTTGCAAAGAAAAACAGCAGAGTTCTTTACTTATGTAAACTTTAGAAGGAAAGGGATGAATCAGATTGGTCCGCTTGATATCAGTGGTTCAACTGTTAATGATCCTGCTCAGGTAGCTAACAAGTTGAATGAGTATTTTGCATGTATTTTTATACATGAAGAGTTATTCAGGGAGGAGAATGCCAGAGGTGTATTAAAATCATTTAGCTCACTGCCAGAGTTTATTAAACTCTGGCAGTGAGCTAAATGATTTTTTAATAACTCAGAGCAAAGTAGAGGAGAAATTGTTGAAGATAAACATAAGGAAGACACCTGGGGTGGATAGGATCTATACAGTTGTATTAAAGGAGGCAGCAAATTATTAAGCAAACCCTTAGCCATAATTATGAGAGCTTCCTCGGACTCAGAGGAGCTACCCATGGACTGGAGATGTGCAAATGTGACGCCTATTCATAAAGGAGGATCAAAGGGTGATACAAGTAATTACAGACCTGTTAGTTTAACTTCTGTTCTGGGAAAAGTAGTGGTTAAAGAAGCAATGCAGGATCATCTAGACAAGAATAAAGTTATAGTTCAGACATAGCATGGATTTGTTAAGGGGAAGTCTTGTCTGACCAATTTGATTAGATAGTATGATATGGTCACAAAGCAACTGGATTCAAAGAATAATTTTAATATATCATATACTTGGATCTGAGGAAGGCTTTTGAAACTGTTGCACATGGAAGACTGCTCTTTATCAATTGGAACAGTGTGGCATTGGGAGCAAATTGCTGCTATGGATAAAGGGATGGTTGTTTGGGAAAAGACAGAGAGTGGTAATCAATGGACACTGCGCTTCTTGGAGTAATGCTATTAGTGGAGTCCCCTAGGGTTCAGTGTTGGGCCCATTGTTGTTTTCTGTAATTATTAATGATTTTGATGATGGCATATCAGGCTTAATGTCTAAGTTTGCAGACGATATGAAAGTTGGCAGGGTTGTTAATGACACTAATGCCAGTAGGCTACTGCAACACAATCTAGAAAAGTTGAGCAGATGCGCTGAGAGGTGGCAGCTGCAGTTTAACATTGACAGATGTAAAGTACTGCATATTGGTAGCAGTAACCCCAGATTAACGTATCAACTGTGTGGTACCACACTGCGGGTGTTAGATAATGAAAAGGACCTGGGGTAATCGTGCAGTGAGATATGAAGTTTTCTGAGCAGTGCATACTGCCTGCAAGAGTAGCTCGTGGTGTCTTGTCAATGATATATAGGAATTTTCCTAGCAGGGAAAAGGAGGTAACTTTCCCCTTGTATAAGGCAATGGACAGGTCACACCTGGAGTATTGTAGACAGGTCTGGAAGCCTCATTTTAGGAAGGATGTAGAGTTGCTGGAATGAGTACAGAAAAGGGCAACAAGATTAGCGAATGGAACAAAGGGTTGCTCTTACGAAGAAAGGCTTAAGTTTTGCAAATTACAGTGTCTGGAGACTAGGCACCAGTGTGGTGATCTGATTGAGGTGTATAAAGCCTTGAATGGTTTGAGCATGCTCAATGCTGATGGGATTCTTCCTCTTGCTCAGAATAATTGCCTGAGAAGGCACAAATTCAAATTGAGGAAAGACATTTGTAGAATAGTTGTGTGGAAGTTTGCCTTTAGCCAGTGGGTGGTTGATTTCTGGAACAAACTTCCAACTGTTGTAGAAGTTGACAGCTTAAATAAATTGAAGTGAAAACTAGAGAAACATTTGGAGTGAATGGATGGGTGAAATGGAAAGGTGTTTTTTTTTTTTTTTGATTGATGCTGTGTAAGCCTGCTTTCTTGCATCTAATGCTAATGCTAACAGTTTCTATAAAAGTTAGCCAGACAGGCTGAGAAATGGCAAATGCAGTTTAGCATTGATAAATGCAAAGTACTGCATGTGGGTAGCATTAACTCCACAGTGTTACATGCCAAATGTGTGGTACTTCATTCAGGTTAATGGAAAATGAAATCGACCTGAGGGTAATTGTGCATTCAGATATGAAGTTCTATGAGCAATGCAGACAGACTGACAGGCTAACTCATAGGGTTTTTATCAATGATATACAGGAATTTCGCTAACAGGGATAAGGTGGTGATTATCCCACTGTGAAAGGTAATGGTCAGGCCATTGCCTTTTACAGTTCCACACCTCGAGTACTGCATATAGGTATGGCAGCCTCATTTTAGGAAGGATATGGAGCTGCTGGGATGAGTAGAGAGAGAGGCGGCAGTGAAATTGGTGACTGGGACAAAGGTGTGCCCTTACCAATAAAGGCTTTAGTTCTGCAAATTGCAGTGTCTGGAGACTAGGTACGTGCAAGTTAATCTGATTGAGGTGTTTAGGGCTTTGAATGGATTGTGCATGCTCAATGCTGATGGGATTCTTCTTGCTTCACAACGCAATAGGGGGCACACAAATTCAAATGATGAATGATGTTTGCAGAATAGATTTGTTGGAGTTTGTCTTTAGCGAACAGATGGTTGTTTGTTGGAACAAACTTCGTTCTATTGTTTTGGAAGTTGATAGTCTAAATAAATTCAAGGAAGAGCTAGACAATCTGTTTGAGGCGATGAATAGGGGAAATGGTAGGTGTCTCTTTTTTTTTTTTTTTTTGCTGATGCTGTCCAAGCTCACTTGCATCATTTGCCACTGCTAATTCTATATACGGGGTAATATATACACTGACAATTAGAGGCATTGGTCACTTTCACTTATTTTTTGGTTTAAGCTCTTTATCATCTGGACCTTTTTTTTGTAATATTTGGATCTGAAATTTAAATCAGACCAAGTATTACTATTTAGATTTTATGATTTTTAAATTGATATTTTGACTAATCATCTGTTTTTTTTTTTAAGATTTATTGTTTTTTGCTCTTATAGCCAATATTTGCAGAATTGTAGCAAAGTTTCAAATGAATGTGCAGTGGTATCAAAAGCTTTCCTGAAATCCAAGTGTATGATGTCAAAATTATTTTTTGTATCCAGTTCCTTTGTCTATCCCCTTCCCTATCTCTTCCATCATGCAGTATGATTGATGACTTTTGAGGTTATGATGAACATCATGGCGAGATCTAATATTCCTTACATTTCGAGGGTACAGCTCTAAAACGGTGTTCGCAGGCCGGCCGCTAGTTCGTACACCGGACTGAACCTATTGGTAACTCTCTAGGAAGCTTCCGGATCAGCTAGTGTATAATCTTGCTACCTCTACTCTGCCAGATAGTGACTGGAGGTAGTCCGAGTAGTGTGTATGCGGGCAGCATTGTCGAGGCCATGTTATGTCAAGGATCTGGGTATATTCTTACCACATGTACGCCATATCCAAAAATTTCATTACTTCATACAGCATGTCCCACCTACTTTTCCTTACTATTGAATACACCATGAATTGTCAAACTAATAGAGCAAGCTTATCTGTGAAAAGATCTAAACCTCCCAAGGACTTCCTAATTCATTTCACAAATATACGTGGTCTATGAAAATGCAACCATTTTCACTTATGACGGGACGTTCATGAGGAGAACAAGCGCCCCATACTTTTGTGACTATGCTGTATATTTGGAGCAACACCTGCTCGCGGGGAGAAGGCGGAAATATTTCTGGTTCCCCGCACGTGCAGTGAAAGTCACCCCGTGGAGCGTCAGCCCTCCGCCGGTCGCCTGTTATCTAACAGCTGGAGGTCATTTGTCCGAGCGGAGTGGACAGACGTCCGGGCGCATTTGTTGACAAAACAGCAAAGGAACGTGATTCTCGTGTGGAGATGCGAGGCTACATCTTCCAAATGACACTTTTGGGATAAACAGAATAAGACGTCCACTGGAGGTTTGTGTTTTTTGAAAGTCTGGTGTGAGGAAGTGAACGAACTTGTGGCCATCAGGTCTTTGTCCAGTCTGAAGGCACAAACCCTACCAAAATAAAGTCTCCTCCGCACCACCTCCATAAATCCAATATTTTATGTGAGCAGAGCTCCAAAATCGACAGTCCTAAAATTGTTGTTGAACTGTTGAAATTAACCAGAACAAATACGCAGGGGAAAGCAAAAGGTGAGGGGGAGATATATATACGAACCTAGGGAAAAGCACAGGGAGTTCAGGCTGTGACGAGTTGAGAGTTGGCAGTTCGGAGTTAACAGTTGGGAGTTCTGAGTTTGGTTTTGTTGAAGCGAAGTCTGAAAGTAGAAGCGAAAGTGTGAACGAGAGAAAAAGAGAGAAGGTGTCTGAGCTCCTGAGAAAATACAGAATCCTGTTCGAGAGAAAGCAGATCCAACCACGGATAAAAGAGTAGCAGAAATGACCGAGATTGACGATCTTCCCAGAGTATCAACTCCTGAAGATATGCAGATTGAGTCTGGTAAGTCAACTTTCCATGTCCCATTAAACAACTGAACTAGATAGTGTAAAAGGCGATCCTATTTACCCTTACATAGACTTCTCTCCTCATAATAACTTATCTTGTTAAGTATAGAGAATAAGCGATATTTTGAACTTAAGGAACACACATCACATTATAAGTTTAACATTATGATCTCTTTATAATTGTTATGCTACAAACGTCATTAGTGTCTTACATGAACCACTGAGATGTTTTTGCCTCGACGGGATGTACTTGGAGTTTCCTACAACAGACAGCAAGCACGAAACTACACGAAGAACAACACTACCACTACTATTCAGCTAGTAAATTTACATTAAGAAGCTAACTATATATTAACGTAACGAGGAGTAAGCCAAATGTTACATGCCCTATTCTAAAAACTATACTTGTTTACTGAGTGTACATCTTATTTGTCTTGTGTAATAAACCATGTTTTGTTTAACAACCTTTGCCTCATGATTACTCTCTGATGACACATGATTCCTTGAATGGATTACTGATAAAGAACTTTGTTAAGGCGGCGCTTTTGATTCTAGTCAAATAGAAAGGAATCAAAGGTGAAAATCACAACGCAATCTTGATGTTGCAGATTTGCTCAACGTCCATCTGAGTAAGTTTTTAGAACACGGGATTTGTCCTAACTAACTGCCAGACGATTACATGAAAGCCAGGTTTCTCCGGATGTAAATATTAGTGTAACTCTTGCAAAGAACATTTATTCCTAACTGACACATCACACCATAACTGAGAATTGTTGGAACCCTAGCAGGTTTATACTATAACGGAGTAAAAGACCTGCACAACAGGTCTCAATTCTAATCTCAACGATGTCCATTTCCACTTGCAGTCTGCCAAACCCCATGTTCTTTTTCTGACAGAATCTCAGTTATCGGTTGATTCATCTACTGCTCATCTCAGATGCCCAAATTATTCGCTGTATGATTCCTTTCGACTCAAAGGTGGTACTTGTGCATATGTCCGTTCTGATATTCCCTGTCAGAGACTTGGCAATTTGGAACCTCCTCTCTTTGATCTTCTCTGGCTTAAAATCTCTCTACCTCATTGTGTCAAATTCATCTGTTGTCTCTACCGTTCTCCCAACTCCACTAATCACTTGGAGCTCTTTGACTTCCTCTCTTTGCAACTTGACTTTCCCCAGTCCAACTTTCCTAACAGTGAAGTAATTTTCCTTGGTGATTTTAATGTTCACAACTCCAGCTGGCTTCTGTTTTCTAGTCACACCGACCCAGCAGGTCGAGATGCTGAGGCTTTTGCAATTACTAATGACCTAGCACAGATTGTTCATTTACCTACAAGAATAACAGACAATCCTAATCATACAGCCAATACGCTTGATCTTTTTCTCACAAACAACCCTTCTAAGTACACTGTCGAAGTGAGAGGTCCTTTAGGCACTTCAGATCACAACTTGGTGATTGTCTCTTCTCCAATGGAACCTTTATCTCATGACTATTCCCAACCACGTGTTGTTTGGCATTACAAGAATGCAAAATGGTATGACCTACGAGACTTCTTTTCTTCTTTTCCATGGTCGGATTACTGTTTCAAAACTTCTGATGTCAACGTTTGCTCAGATCGTGTCAGTAAAATTATTCTTGCAGGAATGGAATCCCTTATTCCACACTCCACTTTAAAATCTCGTCCATTATCTAAACCTTGGTTTTCCAATAAATGTGCTAAGGCTATCCAAGAGAAGAATGTTGCATATCGTAATTGGCTTGTTTCTAATTCTTCAGTTTCATTTTCTGCTTACACCAAAGCTTGCAACAGTTGTAAAGCAGTTATTAATCAGTCCAAACTAGAGTTTGAACAGGCTAAGAGTAGAAAACTTGCTTCTTGCTCTAATGGTAGCCGAGTATTCTTGTCTCTTGCCAAAGCTATTGGCCGCAACTTTTGCCCATCTTTGCTCCCACCTCTGTCCAAACCAGATGGTTCTGTTGCCACTTCAGCCAAGGATAAAGCTGACCTGCTAGCATCCCATTTTTCTTCCAGCTCATGTATTAATGATCTTGGTAAAACACCTCCCACCATTCCCAACACGCTCCATTCAATGCCTCCTGTGGCCTTCCGTCAAAAGGATATCAGAAGGATTTTGAATCTTGATGCTAAGAAAGCTCCAGGTCCTGATGGTATTTCTCCACTTGTTCTCAAAACCTGTGCTCCTGAACTTACTCCTATTCTTTGCCGCCTTTTTTCACTTTCTTATTCCAAAGGTGTTTTTCCTTCTGCTTGGAAATTTGCTCATATCCAGCCAGTTCCTAAAAAGGGTGACAAATCCCTCCCATCCAATTATCGTCCCATTGCAATTACTTCTACTCTTTCTAAACTAATGGAGAAATCAATTAACCGCCAACTCTTAAACTACCTAGAAACCTTCCGTCTGATCAACGATCACCAGTATGGATTCCGTCAGTGTCGATCCACTGGAGATATTCTCGCTTATATTACCCATTTATGGACTAATTCAATGGAAAGGTTTGGTGAAACACAAGTAGTTGCTCTTGACATCTCAAAGGCTTTTGATCGTGTTTGGTATAAAAGTCTTTTAAACAAGCTTCCATCTTATGGTTTGCCAACTATTTTTAGTAATTGGTTATCCAGTTTTCTCTCTGATCGCTCACTGAGGGTGATGGTAGATGACTCTCTATCTTCTAACTTCTCCACTAATGCCGGTGTCCCCCGAGGTTCAGTTGTTTCCCCCACTCTTTTCCTCTTGTATATTAATGACCTTCTTCCATTAACTGGAAATCCTATCCATAGTTTTGCCGATGATAGCACATTGCATTCAACTTTCCATTTTGAGAAACCTTGTCCTGCTCAATCAGCTTCAACTTCTCGAAAATCTGCTACCAATTCCTTAAATGCCGATCTTCAGGTAATTCTCCAGTGGGGCAAAGACAACTTAGTTGATTTCAACCCTTCTAAAACTCAGTCTTGTCTTATATCTCACAAAAAGGATTCTTCTGCTCCTATGCTGATCTTTAGCGGACGTGCTTTAGTGACACTCCGATTTCTAGGCAAAATGATATATCTCTTTTGGGGATTACCCTGACTTCTAATCTCCCTTGGCACAAGCACATTACAAATATTGCTTCCTCTGCATCTAAAAAACTTGGTTTTCTCTTTCACTCTCAGCGTTACTTTTCTTCCAAACAGCTGCTCACTCTGTATAAATCGCAAATCCGCCCTGCCATGGAATATTGTTCCCACATCTGGGGTGGTGCCCCCAAAACCTCTCTCAGGCTTCTTGATTCCATTCAGAAGAGGGCAAATAGGTTAATTAATGATTCATCTCTAACAGAGTCTCTCCACTCGCTTTCTCATAGACGTACTGTTTCTGCTGCATGCCTCTTTTACAGATACTTCCATGGGCACTGTTCTTCTGAATTGGCTTCTATAATTCCTGCTCTCTCTTTCAAAACAGTCCGAACATGTGCCGCCACTAGCCAACATCCATTTACTGTCCAACTTCAAACCCACAAAATACCAACTTTTCATCTTCCTCATTTATTCATTCAACTGCCGTTTTCTGGAACAACCTTCCTTCATACGTATTTCCTGAAAATTACAATCTACAGAAGTTCAAGTCCAATGTCAACAAATATCTTCTTTCGTCTTCTTAACCTCAAACCCAAGCACGGTACTAAGTACTATAGGTTCTAATACCTCTCGTGTTTGGGGTTCACGTAAAAAAAAGAAAAAATATTATAGTATCCACACAAATTGGCCAGACAAGATCTCCTATTAACAAACAAATGCTGTGTCTGAATTATAACGGCACTTCTGTTTAGATCAGGGGTGGTGAATCTATGGCATGCATGCCCAAAGTGGCATGTATACAAATTTTTTGGCACGTGGAAATGAGGGCGTCCTAAAAAAATTTCAGCCTTCGAAACGACATCACTTGTGACCTGCGCATGCCCGTTGTCTCTGCCAGGCATTTAGTCACATCATACCATTTAGCAAATAGCTGTATTCAAGCAGTGATTTGTTTGAAGTCTAAGTGGGATGAAATTGTGTGATTAAATGTCTTGAATATTGCCTTTCGAGGGCATGCGAAAAATTTTGGGGGCACGCATTTTTGAACCCACCCTTAAAAAGGTTTGCCACCCCTGATCCAGATGGTTCTGCATTACTTGTTTAACCAGTGACTGCATTATTTTCCCTGGGACAGTACCCATGTCACCCTTTGATCTGCCTTTGTGAATTTGGGATATTCATTCATCTCCGGTCCATAGGGACCTCACTTGAATCCAAAGATGCTCTCCTAGTTATGGCTTACAGTTTGCTTACCTCCTCTGCTGATTCCCTTAATATAATTGAATTGATCCCATTCATCCCATGAAAGAATTCCTTGTGCGAATGTAGATGCAAAATACAGGCAGTTCTCGCTTTACGAGTTCCTGGGGTTACGAGTCTCCCCCCCAAGTATCAAGTATCAACAAAATCGAAAACATGAACATTAATTGCAAAAAATGAATGTTAAACATTCATAAATACCACATTCCAAACCACATGCATAGCTATACAATACAGTGTATCCTGCTTTACGATATTAATCAGTTCCAGATACACCATTGTATCGTTAAAACATAGGGCTCCTGGAGCAGGATTAGATCTATTTGTTTTTCCTCAGCCTTTATCTTCAGCTGGTCTGCAATGACTCTTGCTCTCTGCGCATTTAATTGTACAATTCTTATCTCTAGTTGGTAATTGGGAGAAGGAATTCTATCCATAATTTATCCGCATTTGGTAGAGACTCTTTACTTTTAGATAGGCAGGGCAGTTGGTATCTCGGATGGAATGTTTGTGTGGAGCCTTTGCAGCCTTGCAATTTGCGCAGCCTGGTGGCTGATCTCTGACAGGACAATCCTTATAGTCGTGTCCCTTTTGGGCACAGTGGCCACACGTGGATTCATGCTGGTTGCAAGTATGTGAGGTATGGCCAAAGCGGAGACACCTGTAACATCTGCGGACAGGAATATATTCTTTGAATCTATGGCTGCCCCATCCAATGAATATTCTGTTTTGAGCTCCCAGAATTTGCCATGCTCTAGTTGATAGTTCGATTACCCAGTTTACGTTTGTAGGTGACTTGGTCTTCTTTTTGTATTTCGGACTAATATCATCCACGCTAGCCTCATCTTGCAGGTATATACTTAGATTTTTATTAAAGATCTCGGCTTTCAGCTCCTCTGGTGTTAAGCTCTTGTCCACATCAAAGATCACAACTGAAGGCCCTTTTTTCTTTGGGGCTTCTGCCCTAAGCCCGAAATTTGTCATGTCGGCATTATTCAGGATGGTTTGTGCCTCCTCCCTGGTGTCTGTTTCTATTAAGACTCCGGGATGCCTGGTCTTTCTAATACTCTTTATTTTTACAGTTTTCATCTGCTCCTTGAAGTTTTTTGTGAGTGCTTCCTTGACCGCTTCACTGGTATCTAAATGTGCATCTTCCACTGGTTTAACCAAAATAACATGTGATTCAGGCTTTCTTACCGCCTTTCGTTTTTGTACTTTTCCTGGTTGGTTGGGCACATATTGAGCTCCATTCCTCAACGCCCCTGAAAAGGAGCGGGGGCGTTGTTGCATTTGTTTTTCCCCCTCCTGTGTGAGAACTTCGATTTTTGCTTTAAGCCTTTCGTGGTTGACGTGCAATTTTTGGACCACTGTCTCCATTTTACTGAAGATCTCTATCACGTCAGTTCTAATGGCAGCAGTAATCCTACTTGATTGCTTAGCCATGTATTTTTCTAGGGTTCCTCTAATGGCAATAATCTGTTCCACTGGAGTCCCAGTCAACGGGGGAACCTGGGTAATTTGGGGTTCCTGACTCTTTTTTCCTTCATGCTCAGTTTCTTGACTTTTGTTCTTCGTGGTCAGATTCACTGAATGATTCATTGGCAGCCTCTTCAGAGACTTCCTTCCTTGTTGGGACGTCTGTAGCAGACCTTCTTCTACCCTTCTCTTTCTTCTTGGCCTTTGTCTTTTAAGTTTATTCATACCTTCCCCAGTTGCCGGGGCCTCATTCCTTGAGCGGATTGGGTAATCCGTCTGTCCCTTAACTATCAGTTCAACTTCAGCGTCACTCATGTTGTTTTAGTGGGTATCTGGATTAACGAGAGGAATACAGATAAACGATTATCTACTCGTAGTAAGTTGAAGCAGAGCTCATTGTAAGTGCCAAAAAAAACCCACAAGTAATTGGTCAAATAGGAGCTGAACTAAGTTGGCGATTTTTTGCAGGCTGACTTTATTATTATTATTATTATTATTATTAATAATAATAATAATAATAAAGTCAACTTCAATGTTTTAGAAAAATATATTTACATACATTGAAAATAAATGATCAAATAGGGTAAGCAAGGATCAATAAATGATCAAATTTGTAAGCAATGGAAATAAATTACCTTATTGTATAGCTTGCCCTTCTTAAGTTCAAACAAATAAACAACAAACACGGGTGCACTATTAACTACTTTCTATTTCCTGAGAATCAAAAGGCAGAGGGTTGGAGCCTAGTTGCTCAAGGCAGGGATTAGCCTAATTGCGAGTACGTGCAGCAGGGTGGCATTCGCTCTAAGTGCTATGATACACGTGCATCCGGTCACTACTGGTAAAGCATATAATTATGTCTATCTAAAATTATCAAAATTAAGTTTACCCCAAAAATTTGGGGCCGATAGTTGGAACTTTTGTATAGATGACATCTTTAGCTTTCAGGATATCCAAAATAATCTACACTTGGTTGCATAATTGCACTTGAAATTAAAGGAAATGTAAGAGCACAAAATCACTAGACTGACACACTCACCGCCCGACTCAAGAGTCAGCTTGAGCTGTAGGGCAAATGCCCTCGAAAAAATTAATTAATATTAAAATTAATATTAAAAATAAAAAATAAAATAAAAATAAATTCGAAAAAATTAAAATTAATATGAGGGGGGCCAATAAAGCTCTCAGTTGCCCAGCTCAACGGCAGAGCTCACTTCTGTGCACCAGGCAACACACAGGCAATCTTCAAGGCAGAATGCACTGGTCCCACAGGAACTAGTTATTGTTGGTGACTCTATTGTCAGGGTGACAGGGGGAATATACTATGCAAGAAGGATAGGTGGAACAGGACCAAGGTATGTCTGCCAGGGGCAAAGATTGATGACATTGTAGGGCAGATATCATCTTTTAAGGGCACAAAAGTGATATTGTTGTACACGCTGGAACTAATGATAACAGTAAGAGATCTGCAGATTTACTCAACAAGTACAGGTCAACGTTGAAAAAAAGTCGTGAATTAGGGTTGAATGTGAAAGTGTCTCCAATTCTGCCCAGACATGATAGGAGGGAGTATATGATGAGAGCCTTGTCGATCAGTTCGGCCCTGGAGAGATTGTGCAAGGCTCAAGGGGTAGAATATTTTTCAGCCTGGTCTGTGCTTGTTGACAGGGGAGACTGCTACTACAGGGATGGGATACACTTAAATAGAAAGGGTGCAAGAATATTTGCTGATGCTATCAAGGCAGTGTTAGGTGGGTTGGAAAACTGCTAGCTTGGGGGGGGATACACAGACTAAAAGGTTAACAGTGGCTGCAGGCAAAAGTGATCTTGCACTGCTTCTATTAGAATGAACAGCAGCTTGGAAAGCAAGGCAGTGGAGATTTCCAGGACTACTGGGAATCATAGTGGAACAAGTAAATACATGGGCTGTATTAGACTAAGAGTAGAAACAGGCGCATGTACACCAATGCTAGGAGTGTAGTTTAAAAATTTAATGAGCTTGAAGTGGTGTTACACAGACATAAGCAGTGCAGAATTGGAATTTGGTGAGTGCAGTGTGTATAGAAAGGATAGACAGGACAGGAAGGGAGAAGGGGGTTGTGCTGCTAGTTAAGAAACACATAAAATATAAGAAAGTACATCCAATTCATGTTGGTGGACAATGGAATTTTGAGTCTGTTTGGTGTGATATAAGCACTGGGAAAGGAAAAATTTGAGTAGGTGTGTGTGTTATAGGTCTAATGAATCTGAGAAGTATAATGAGCACTTGTGCAGAGAAATAGTGGGCCAGTAAATTAGAGTGTCTTATAATGGGGGATTTTAATTTTCCAGATATTGACTGGAACTTGTGGGTTGGTCACTTGCGCACTATCACGGCTTTTGTGGATTTATTAGATGACTGTTTTCTACAGCAAATCAAGAGTATTATTTCCTCTGGGAGGCTACCAGAGGAAATAATACTCTTGATCTGATTATCAACAGTGATTATTCATGCATTGAGAATTTGCAGATAAAGATGACAGTGATCACAATGTACTGATGTGGGAATTACTTCAAGAAGTAATTACCATCAAGGCTAAAGGGAAGGACTTTTGTAAAGGTGACTGCAGGGGTCTCAGACAGTTTTTAAATTCTGTACAGTGGGATCAACTGATGATGTTACCAATGTTGAATTCTAAATGTGAAACCTTCAGGGACTTCATTTTGGGGGCTACTAGGCTTTTCTTTCCAACTAAGAAATACTGTTCAAGGATGGTGTTCAAGGAAATACTGTTCAAATACTGTTCAAGGCCTAAATGGATGTCGTTTGAATTAATGAGTCTCGGGGCAGGAAAGAAAAATGTATGGATGCATATAAAGTATCAGGTGACACAGAAGCCTATGGCAGATATAAGCTAGTCTGTAATCAGGTCACAAAGGAGGTTAGGCAGGCAAAGGCAAATTACGAGAAATCTTTGGCAAAGGATGCAAAGAGTTCTTTACTTATGTAAACTCTAGAAGGAAAGGGATGAATCAGATTGGACCACTTAACATAGATGGGTTGACTATTGATGATCATGCTCAGGTAGCTGATAAACTGAATGAGTATTTTGCATCTACATTCATGCATGAGGAGTAATTCAATGAGGGGAATACCAAAAGTTTATCAAACTCTAACAGGCAGCAAAGTGGAGGAGAAATTGTTGGAGTTGAACATAAGGAAGGCACATGGGGTGGACGGGATCTGTCCAGTTATAGGAGTCAACAAAGGAAGTAAGCAAACCCTTAGCCTTAATTATGAGAGCTTCCTTGGACTCAGGGGAGGTCCCCATGGACTGGGGGTGTGCAAATGTATCACCAATTCACAAAGGGGATTCAAAAGGTGACACAAATAACTATAGACCTGTTAGTTTAACTTGTGTTCTTCAGAAAATAATGGATTCACTGGTTAAAGAAGTAATGCAGGATCATCTAGACAAGACTGCAGTAATAGTTAAGACACAGCTTCTGTTTCTTAAAGGGAGATTTTGTCTGGCCAATTTGATTGGATACTATGATGTGGTCACAAAGAAACTGAATGCCAAAAATAATTTTGATATCATTTACTTGGATTTCAGCTTTTGATGCTGTTGCACACAGAAGACTGCTGCACAAATTGGAGAGGTATGGCATTAAGGGTAGGTTGCTACAATGGATAAAGGGATGGTTGATTGGGAGACGACAGGGAGTGGTAATCAGTGGACACTGCTCTTTGTGGACAAATTTTATTAGGGGATTTCCCTAGCGTTCAGTGTTGCTCATTGCTGTTTTGTCTATTTATCAACGATATTGATGAAGGTATATCAGGTTTAATGTCCAACTTTGCAGATGAAAGAATTTGCAGATAAAGGAACCACTGGGTAACAGTGGTCACAATGTACTGATGTGGGAATTACTTAAGGATGTAACTACCCTCGTTAAAGGGAAGGGCTTTTGCTTTCGTAAAGGTGACTATAGGGATCTCAGACAGTTTTTAAATTCTGTACGGTGGGTTGAACTGATGATGTTACCAACGTCGAATTCTAAATGGGAAGCCTTCGGGACTTAATTTTGGAGCCTACTAGGCTTTTCATTCCAACTAAGGAATACTGCTCAAGGTTTAGGCTTAAATGGATGTCAGATGAATTAATGAGGCTTGTGGCAGAAAAGAAGAATGTATAGGACGCATATAAAGTAGGGCGCATAGGCAGGTGGGAAGGAGCAGCAGTGCCTAGCACATGCTTCTTGATTAGACCGGGGTTCGAGCCCGTCACCACCAAATATGGAGGATGCGGAAAGGTCAGGGAATGACCACCACATATTCCCTGAGCAATATGGCCTTAGTTGCTAATGCTCCTAAAAACCAAATAACAACAACATATAAAGTGTCAAGTGACACGGAAGCCTATGGCAAGTATAAAACTAGTCTGTATTCAAGTCGCAAAGGAGGTTAGGCAGGCGAAGGCAGATTACAAGAAATCTTTGGAAAAGGACGTAAAGAAAAACAGCAAAGAGTTCCTTACTTATGTAAACTGTAGAAGGAAAGGGATGAATCAGATTGGACCACTCAACATAGATGGGTTGACTATTGATGATCATGCTGTTTCGATATCAGGGATATCTTGTTGTGATATCAGAGACGTGGTGTCACACAGATATAAGTAATGCAGAACTGGAATTTGGGGAGTACAGCATCTACAGAAAGGATACACAGGATAGGAAGGGAGGAGGGGGGTTATGCTATTAGTTAAGAAACACACAAAATCCAAGGAAGTGAAGCCAGTCGACATTGCTGGATAGTGCAGTGTCGAGTCAGTTTGGTGTGACATAAGCATTGGGAGATCAAAATTGAGAGTTGGAGGGTGCTATAGGCCTAATGACTCTGATGAGTATATTAAGAAACTGTACAGGGAAATAGATTGGGCCAGTAAATCAGAGAGTCTTATAATGGGGGATTTTAATTTCCCAGATATTGACTGGAATTTGGGGGTTGGTCACTCACACACTAGCAAGGCTTTTGTGGATTTATTGGATGATTGTTTTCTAAATCAGCATGTTCGGGAGGCAACTAGAGGGAGCAATACACTTGATTTGATAATCAGTAGTGATTCTTCATGCATTAAGAATCTGCAGATACAGGAACCACTAGGTGGCAGTGATCACAGTGTGCTGAAGTGGGATTTACTCAAGGAGGTAACTACCATCAGTGGTAAAGGGAAGGGTTATTGCTTTTGTAAAGGCAACTACGATGGTCTGAGAAAGTATGTAAATTCTATACTGTGGGACCAACTGATGATGTTACCAACAGCGGATTCCAAATGGGAAGCATTCAAAGAACTTATCTTGGCAGCTACTAGGCTTTACATACCAACTAAGAAATATTGTTCAAGGTTCAGGCCTAAATGGATGTCAGATGAACTAATGAGACATATGGCAGAGAAGAAAAATGCATGGGATACATATAAATTAACATGTAACACAGAAGCCTATGATAGATATAAGTTGATCTGTAACCAAGTTACAAAGGAGGTTAGGCAGGCGAAGGCAGATTACGGGAAATCTTTGGCAAGGGATGCAAAGAAAAACAGCAAGGAGTTCTTTACATATGTAGACTCTAGAAGGAAGGGGATGAATCAGATTGGTCCACTTGATATCGGTGGTTCAACTGTTCATGATCCTGCTCAGGTAGCTAACGAACTAAATCAATATTTTGCATCTACATTCACACATGAGGAGTTATTCAGGAAAGGGAATGCCATAGATGAAGTAAACACTGGCAGTGAGCTAGATGATCTTGTAATAATTGAGAGTAAAGTGGAGGAGAAATTGTTGAAGATAAATACAAGAAAGGCACCTGGGTGGATGGGATCTATCCAGTTATATTAAAGGAGGCAGCAAAGGAAGTAAGCAATCCTTTAGCCATAATTATGAGAGCTTCCTTGGACTCAGGGGAGGTACCCACAGACTGGAGATGTGCAAATATAACCCCGATTCACAAAGGAGGATCAAAGGCTGACACAAGTAATTATAGACCAGTGAGTTTAACTTCTGTTCCAGCAAAATTAATGGAGGCACTGGTTTAAGAAGCACTGCAAGATCATCTTGACAACAATTCAGTTATAGCTCAGACACAGCATGGTTTTGTTAAGGGAAGGTCTTGCCTGACAAATTTGATTAGATACTATGATGCAGTCACAAAAGAACTAGATGCAGGGAATAACTTTGATATTATATATTTGGATCTTTGAAAGGCTTTTGATACTGTTGCACATGGAAGACTGCTGCACAAATTGGAGCAGTGTGGCATTGGTGGCAAATTGTTGCTATGGATAAAGGGATGGTTGAGTGGCAGAAGACAGAGAGTGGTAATTAATGGACACTGCTCATCGTGAACTAATGTTATTAGTGGAGTCCCTCAGGGTTCAGTGTTGGGTCCATTGTTGTTTTCTGTATTTATAAATAATATTGATGATGGTATATCAAGCTTAATGTCCAAGTTTGCAGATGATACAAAGGTTGGCAGGGTTGTTAAGGACGCTACTGACTATGCTGCTGCAACAGGATCTGGAAAGGTTGAGCAGATGGGCTGAGAGGTGGCAAATGAAGTTTAACATTGACAAATGTAAAGTACTAAATATAGGAAACAGCAACCCTCGAGTAACGTATCAACTCAGTGGTACTACACTGACAGTGGTAAAGAATGAAAAGGACCTGGGGGTAATTGTGCAGGCAGATATGAAGTTCTCTGCAGACTGGCTGGAAGAGTAGCTCATGGTGTCTTATCAATGATATACAGGAATTTTTCTTGCAGGGATAGGGAGGTGATTATTCCCTTGTATAAGGCAATAGTCAGGCCGCACCTTGAGTACTGTATACAGGTCTGGAGGCCTCATTTCAAGAAGGATGTAGAGCTGCTCGAACAAGTACAGAGAAGGGCAACAAGGTTAGTGAATGGAACGAAGGGTTGCTCTTACGAAGATAGGCTTAAATTTTGCAAATTACAGTGTCTGGAGACTAGACACTGGCGAGGTGATCTGATAGAGGTGTATAAAGTCTTGAATGGTTTGAGCATGCTCAATGCTGATGGGATACTGATTCTTTTTTCTCAGAATAATCACCTGAGAGGGCATAAATTCAAATTGAGGAAAGACAGATGTAGGATAGATGTGTGGAAATTTGCCTTTAGCCAGCGGGTAGTTGGTTGGTGGAACAGACTTCCATCCCTTGTTGTGGAAGTTGATAGGCTAAATAAATTTAAGGCTCAGCTGGACAGGTATTTTGAACGAATGGAGGGGTGAAGTGGAACGGTTTTTTTTTTTTTTTTTTTTGGCTGATGCTGCAAAAGCTTGCTTTCTTGCATCATATGCCTCTACTAATGCTCAGGTAGCTGATAAACTGAATGAGTATTTTGCATCTACATTCATACATAAGGAGTTATTCAATGAATGGAGT
This sequence comes from Mastigoproctus giganteus, assembly GCF_048544385.1. Lineage (NCBI taxonomy): Eukaryota > Metazoa > Arthropoda > Arachnida > Uropygi > Thelyphonidae > Mastigoproctus > Mastigoproctus giganteus. The sequence continues at coordinate 116,000,390 of NC_143587.1, read as the reverse complement.
GCCAGAAGTTCATCAAACCCTAACAGGGAGATAAGTGATTTTGTAATTACTGGGAGCAAAGTGGAGGAGAAATTGTTGAAGTTAAACATAAAAAAGGCACCTGGGGTGGATGGGATCTATCCAGTTATATTACAGGAGGCAGCAAAGGAAGTAAGCAAATTCTTAGCCATAATTATGAGAGCTTCCTTGGGCTTTGGGGAGGTTCCCATGGACTGGAGGTGTGCGAATGTATTACCAATTCACAAAGGGGGTTCAAAAGGTGACACAGATATCTATAGACCTGTTAGTTTAACTTGTGTTCCAGAGAAAATAATGGAATCACTGGTTAAAGAAGCATTGCAGGATCATCTAGACAAGAATGCTGTTATAGTTAAGACACAGCATGGGTTTGTTAAATGGAGGTCTTGTCTGACCAATTTGATTGGATACTATGATGTGGTCATAAAGGAACTGAATGCCAAAAATAATTTTGATATCATATACTTGGATTTCAGGAAAGCTTTTGATACTGTTGCACATGGTAGACTGCTGTAAAATTCGGAGAGGCATGGCATTAAGGGTAAGTTGCTACAATGGATAAAGGGATGGTTGAGTGAGAGACGACAGAGAGTGGTAACCAATGGATATTGCTGTTCGTGGACAAATGTTATTAGTGGAGTTCCCCAGGGTTGGGCCCATTATTGTTTTGTTTATTTATCAATGATATTGATCAGGTTTAATGTCCAAATTTGCAGATGATACAGATGTTGGCAGGGTTGTTAACGACAGTAAAGGCAGTATGCTACTCCAACTGGATCTAGATAAGTTGGGCAAATGGGCTGAGAAGTGGCAACTGAAGTTTAACAGTGATAAATGTAAATTACTGCATACGGGTAGTAGTAACCCAAGAGAAATGTACCAACTGTGTGGTACTACACTCGGGGAAGTGGAGAATGGAAAAGACCTGGGGGTAATTGTGCATTCAAATATGAAGTTCGCTGAGCAGTGCAGATGGACTGCCATGGCAGGTCCTGGAGTCTTGTCAATGATATATAGGAATTTTGCTAGCAGGGAGATGGAAGTGATTATCCCATTATACAAGGCAATGGTCAGGCCACACCTAGATTACTGTGTACAGGTCTAGAGGGGTGAAACGGGAGGGTTTTTTTTTGGCTGATGCTGCATAAGCTTGCTTTCTTGCATCATATGCCTCTACTAATGCTAATACTAGTTGCAATTTTTGCGTGCCGTGTTTTTTGTTATTGATTACTTGTTTTCTTTTTTACTGTTTTAAATTTTAAAACAAAAAAAAATCAGTACACAGAAATATAATTAGTTAGTATGTACATATGACAATATTAATTAAGCTATGTATGTAAGCATAAATTGATTTTAATTTTACTAACTTTTGGAAAATATTCTTCCAGTTTTCACATATTTAATTTTGTTAATGGGTAATTGGAAAAGTGTAAATTTGTGATCTACTTTTATAGCATGTGGATAATATTCTTCCTCTTTTCACCTATTAGAATCACCATTTAATAGAATTAAAGTTCGCTTTGCAACATAATCACAATGACCGGTGCTTACTGCATATCGTATACTGAATGGTATTTTATTATGGAGAGTCTGTTGTAAAATGATTTGATCATGAAAGTGTAAAGTGCGTTAGTTGTCTGACGGAACCAGGGGTTCCCCCCATCTCCGTGTTGTATTCTTTGCGAGTGACAGAGAACTCTGTGGAGGCCAGCAATTTAAAAGTGTGGGTAGTGGTCTGTTGTGTTGTTTCTCTGACCATTTAGCCATTGGGACCCACCATTGCCCACACTGTGCCACGAGGAGCCAGGTCAGGCACCTAGTAAATTATTTAAGTATGTTGGCAGGCTCCACCACCTAATTTCCACGGATTTCAGTGGCTAGGCCTATATATATAGGCTTAGAACATTTTCCGCCATAAAAATACATGGGCGTGGCTAAAATTATCTTTCCCGGTCAAAACAGCGCTCAGTGGGTAGGGGGAAGAGGGGTGACAAAATCGCGAGCGTGGATGTTTCTCGCTAATCCTTGTTCAGTATGTGTTATGCGCTTGTGATGGAAGGGTTCGTCATTTGCCTTTAATTTATATGCTTATAAATTGAATAAATTTATCAATTTATAAATTGATTTACTTAGAAAAATGATAAATCTACCGTTTTGCAGTGTAAAACAGACTTTTTTGAGTGTGTTAATGGAAGAAAGGGACTTTATTGTGGACAAGTTCTTTCTAACCCGTACAAAAATATGGCTACGAATAACAAGGGAAATGTGAAAAGAAGGTGATGACATTAGCGAATAAAATTGAGTTGTTGGATAAATTTTCTAATGGTGAAAGTGTCTCCTCAGTGGCAAAACATTATAAAATCAATGAGTCAACGGTACGATCAATCAAAAAATCGGAAGAAAAAATCCACCGTAGTTTCCGTGAAAACGCGCTAATTGCTTCAAAAATTTGCTCTGTAACTCGTGATGTTAAATTAGAAAAAATGGAAAAAGCTTTAAATCTGTGGATAGAAGACCGAACTCAAAATAAAATTCCGTTAAGTTCACTCATCATTCGTGAAAAGGCAAAACTCCTTTATCAACACTTTAGCGAAACTGGTGATAGCACTGGCGGGATAAGTTTTTTAGTTAGCGAACGTGCTGGTTTGAAATTTCTAATAAATATTACATTTAATATTAAATTGTTTCTTATTTTCAGTTCGATGCCATATGCTTGCATTTCACTATGTACTGTCTATGTACATAGTCATATTATGAAGGTACATATAATACATACATAGACAAAATTTTAGACTAGTTTTTCTTATATACAGTATTTCATACTTTGGAACGGAACCCATTTATTACTATGGGAGCCATAACTCAGTATTCGCGGCATTTCTCAGGAACGTAACCCCTGCGAATAGCGGGGGTTTACTGTATATATATATATATAAAAAAAAAAAAAAAGGGTGAACACTAGAATTTGGCCGAAAGAGATTTACAAGAAAGCATTAGAATTTAGACGTTGATTAGAATTTGAAGGCATTGTTAGGGGGGGTGTACTCGGTTTAGTGAGAGAGGGGGAGAGACTGAAGACTGGGAGAAAAACAGATAGAAGGATGGGGACGATAGAGAAGGCATCTCTAAAGAGGTCAGTGGAGACGAGCCCCACCAGGCGAAGTATTGGGGAGGCAGGAAGGGGAGGAAACAGAGACCTGTCGCCTCCCTTAAAGGGAACTGGGTTAGAGTACCCAGTTCAGATCGCCAGTGGCGTGTCGGCAGCATAGCTGCAGTGTGTCTTCATCTGTGATGGTTGTCAGGTCCATGTAGTGTCGAATCTGGTAGGAAGGTCAAACTGCCCATTCTGCTCAGGAGGTGGGATATGTTAGTGGCAGTGGGGAACTCACCAGGTAAAGGAGTGGGAGAGAGACACATTTACTTCATTCATAATCTGCATTCTCACTCTACTTGCATTCTATTTTTATACTTTTTTTTTTATATTTTATAATTTTTTTTTTCCAAGTTTTATATATATATTTTTTCACTCACTCATTCATCTTTTTCTCAAACACTGGTGGGTGGGATGGGATGCAATGATGTGTAGTGAAAATTTAAATACTAAGTAAAACTAGGGTTAGTGTGTACTTAATTGTAGCATTTATGGTTTGTGTTCTTTTTCTCACACACACTTTCATTCATTGTTTTGACTTTCATTTCATTTATTCAATCTTGCTTTCTGCACTGCACTCTCTGGGCACCTCAACTTACTGTTATTCTTCAGTTATGGTGCAGGCTTAGCTGCAAGTTTTTTGCAGGCCAGGGGAGAATTCAGTGATAGTGTTTGTGTTGATAGTATATATAAAGTAATGTAAGTTATTATTAACTTTGAATCCTTTTGGCCAATTACATTTGCTCTTCCACTCATTCCAATTCACTCTCTTTTTCCCTCATGCTAGGTCACTCTTTCTTTCACTAAAACTGCTATTTATTCCCTTTTACCACAATTCCTAGTTCACTCAGTGCCCAGCCTATTTATTCTGGCTTTCATTCTTATTTATTCTTCTTTCATTCTACGTTGCATCCCCTTGCTACTAGCTTACTGATATTTTTCAGCTAATCTGCTTCCCTGGCTGCTTGCACATTTCCCTCCCCAATTTGATCATACAGTGAAGCAATTGTAAATCAGGAGGGTACACTGTATTAGTATTAGTAATGACCATATGGTGCAAGGAAGCCTAAAGTTTATCCTGCACCAGCCAAAAAAACAAAAAGAGAAGAAAAAAGAGTAAAATAATAATAATAAAAAATAAAATAAAATAAATAATTATTAAATAATAAAAGAAAAGGAAATAGACAACCTATGTGTTTCCCTCCTCCCATACGTAACTATCCAGGTGACCTTTGAATTACCCAAAATTTTCAGCCCCTACCACCCATGTAGGTAACTTATTCCAGTAATTTATAACTTGATGGGAGCCCGTGACCACCAAATGGAGGATGCGGAAAGGTCAGGGAATGACCACCGCATATCCCCGGAGCAATATGGCCTTAGTTGCTAATGCTCCTAAAAACCAAATAACAAAAACAAATAACTCGCTGGCTAAAATAAAACTTCCTGCAATCCAGTCTAAACATCTCCCCCTGTAACTTGAATTTATGGCTCCTAGTTCTAAAATCATTTATAACCTTGAAAATTTCATCCTTATTCATTTTACTTTTACCTTTCAGAGCCTTAAACACCTCAATCAAGTCTCCTCTAAGGTGCCTCAAGCTGTGCAACCCACATATTCTAAATAAAAGTCGAATTTAGATTTAAATCTTATTTAGACTCATTCAACTCTAAATTTACAGTTGAATGAGAGGTATTAGAATCTATATTACTTAGTAACATGCATGGGTTGAAGTTTGAGAAGATGAAAGAAGATATTTATTGATATTAAACTTGAACTTCTGTAGATTGTAATTTTCAGGAAATATATATGAAGGAAGGTTATTCCAGAGAACAGAAGTTGAATGAATAAATGAGGAAGAAGAAAAGTTGATTCTGTGAGTTTGAAGTTGGACAGTAAAAGAATGTTGTCTGGTTGCGGCACGTGTTTGGACTGGTTTGGAAGAGAGAGTGGGAATTATAGATGTCAATTCAAAAGAACAGTGCCTATGGAATTATCTACAGAAAAGGCATGTAGCAGAGACAGAATGTCTGTGAGACAGAGTGGAGAGACTCTGTTATTAATTATTATTATTATTAATAATAATAATTAATAACAATACAATACAATACAATTTTATTTATCAAGAGAATTCGTTTACAATAAATGAACTTGTTAAGAAAAGTAAATTTCTTGACAACAAGTTGTAATTCTTCCTTTACAACAGTTTTGTACAAATTTGTTATCTTATAGAAAAGACTATGAAGTCACTACACAGTATATTCCACACTGTAAACAGAGGTAGTAGTTTATCTGCATATCAATTCTAATCTACTGTGTCATTGAGTATCAAGAATTTTCTTATTAGGAATTTTAATTTGGAGATGGGGTAACTTCTCCTGAGCCTGAAATCAGTGCTAGCCAACAAGTTGTTTATTGTATTCATTGTGTGCCTATCTCCAAATCTATTTAGTATCCTAGGGTGAGGCAAAGTAATTGCTTTTGGGTTCCTTAAATTTTGTGAGATATTTCTTTGCAGATTCGACTCTTCAAAAATAGTGTTAAGATATTTTAAGAATAGATTTAACTTCAGTTTTTGAACTGGATACAGTATTTTATATTTCAACAAAAATTGCCTTCTCTTGTTCAGGTCATTCCAAGAGTTTGTCCCCATTAAAAGTTTCAGAATCCTATTCATTAAGTTGTTTATTGCCCTTATTTCTGTTTTATTTGCTTGTGCCCATATATTTATTAAATAATTGAGTTGGGAGTCCACTAATGCATAAAATAAGGTAACTTTTGTTCTAAGATTTAATTTATTCTTAATGTAGTAGAAAAAGTACACATAAAATCTCATTTTTTTGTACAAGTTTGTTATATGCATTACCCAACTTAGACTGTAGTCAATCCATAACCCAAGGTAACAATGATTTGAAACTTCTTCCACAGTTAGACATTTGCAATTCTTGAAATTCTGATCATGTAGGCAATCATGTTTGTGCAATTTGATAGAGGGTTGAATGTCCAAGGTTTGATGAGGAGGTCTACCAAAAATTTTGTTTTTTTCAAAGCTGAGTGCTAATTTATTATCGTGCAACCAAGTTTGTAAATGTATTGCATCCTGTTGTAAATCATTCTCCATTTTTGTTAGATTCTTTCCTGTTGTATATAAGATTATATCATCTGCGTAAATTTTTATAAAAGAGTTCTTAATTACTTCAAATATGTCATTTATATAGATGTTGAACATGATTGGCCCAGCATGTGTGCCTCTCTTTACATTATAAGATTTTCCCTTTGTATTTTCTACTTCTACTGTTATTTTTCTCTTGGTTAAATAATTTGCTAGGAGTTGATTGAGTCTTCCCCTTATACCATATTTCAGTAATTTCTGTTGCAATATTGGGATATCAATTAGCATTAGCATTAGCAGAGGCATATGATGCAAGAAAGCAAGCTTATTCAGCATCAGCCAAAAAAAAAAAAAAAAAAAAAACAACCACTACTCCCATTTCACCCCTCCACCCCTCCATTCGTTCGAAATACCTGTCCAGCTGAGCCTTAAATTTGTTTAGGCTATCAACTTCAACAACAAGCGCTGGAAGTCTATTCCACAAACCAACTGCCCACTGGCTAAAGGCAAATTTCCGCACATCTATCCGACATCCGTCCTTCCTCAATTTGAATTTATGCCCTCTCAGGTGATTATTCTGAGCAAGAAGAAGAATCCCATCGGCATTGAGCATGCTCAAGCCATTCAAAGCCTTATACACCTCTATCAGATCACCTCGCCGATGCCTAGTCTCCAGGCTCTGTAATTTGCAAAACTTAAGCCTTTCTTCGTAAGAGCAACCCTTTGTTCCATTCACTAATCTTGTTGCCCTTCTCTGTACTCGTTCCAGCAGCTCTACATCCTTCTTGAAATGAGGCCTCCAGACCTGTATACAGTACTCAAGGTGTGGCCTGACCAATGCCTTATACAAGGGAATAATCACATCCCTGTCCCTGCTAGAAAAATTCCTGTATATCATTGACAAGACACCATGAGCTACTCTTGCAGCTCGTCTGCACTGCTCAGAGAACTTCATATCTGCCTGCACAATTACCCCCAGGTCCTTTTCATTCTCTACCACTGTCAGCGTAGTACCACAGAGTTGATACGTTGATCTGGGATTACTGTTTCCCATATGTAGTACTTTACATTTGTCAATGTTAAACTTCATTTGCCACCTCTCAGCCCATCTGCTCAACCTTTCCAGATCCTGTTGCAGCAGCATAGTATCAGTAGTGTCCTTAACAACCCTGCCAACCTTTGTATCGTCTGCAAACTTGGACATTAAGCCTGATACACCATCATCAATATCATTTATAAATACAGAAAACAACAATGGACCCAACACTGAACCCTGAGGAACTCCACTAATAACATTAGTCCACGTTGAGCAGTGTCCATTGATTACCACTCTCTGTCTTCTGCCACTCAACCATCCCTTTATCCATAGCAGCAATTTGCCTCCAATGCCACACTTCTCCAATTTGTGCAGCAGTCTTCCATGCGCAACAGTATCAAAAGCCTTTCTAAGATCCAAATATATAATATCAAAGTTATTCCCTGCATCCAGTTCTTTTGTGACTACATCATAGTATCCAATCAAATTGGTTTTATTTATAGATAAATAAAATCAATATGAATAACTTGAAAATCAATATGAAAATCCATAATGCTCCATTTAAATGTAAGTTTAGAGAGTCTACTAAGTTCTCTAATAATGTCTGTGTGCTCTTGCCCTTCTGATATGAGAATAGAGAGTTGTTTAACAGTCCATATTGATGTAAATATTTGCTTATATGGGAAAATATATAATTTTCTATCATCTTATGTAAAATTGACTGTATTGTTATTGGTCTGTAATTGCAAAAGTCATCAGGTGGTCCCTTTTTATATATAGGAATTACCTTACATTTGTAGAATAGCTTCCCGACTCTAACATCCTTGCTATTAGCTCTACCAAGAGAACAGAGAACTGTTTTTTGTTTCTCTTTACCTCAGTTACTGTAAATACAGTCCAGTCTGTAAGATTTCTTGTTCTTTAATTGTTCTATAATTTTAAGAATCGCAGTATAATGTGGAGCTAAGACTACACAAGAGTTCATTATCTGAGGAAGCCTGTCTTGTTGAGTAAAAGAATCTTGGCAATAATGTATTAAATATCTGTTGAGATCTAATACAGCTTTGGCAAATCTATTTGCAGCCTCATATTGTTTGTTTGCACCAGAAATTTGTTCTACTAGTGTTTTAATTTGGTTTCCTCTTGACTTTTTCTTCCTTGTACTTAACATGTTATTTATAATGCTCCATTTATCCTTTTGTGTAATCTGCTTATCCATGAAAAGATGATTGTAATAAGTATTTTTTTGCTTTTTTATCATACCTGTCACTTTATTTCTGAGTGTTTTATAATTGTGGTAATATTCTTTCTTTGATGGACAATTTCTATTCTAGATTCTATTTATATTCTAGATGGACAAGTTCTTTCTAGAGATGGTAAAGGAATCCACAACGAATGACTTCAAAGTCCAGAGGGACAGTGACCATGAGGACCTGGAGTGTGTGGGTGCTGACTGTATTGCATGCTCTGGATATAGTGAGCATGCAATACAGTCAGCACTTTGCGTAGTTTCTAACTTTCTTCTGTTTGTTGCAGTTATTGCTTCTGGATACCAGACTCCCGATGCATATAGGATGACTGGCAGGAAGACTGTTTTGGGAGGCGCCTCCGTAGCCAGGTGGGAAGGAGCAGCAGTGCGTAACATACGCTTCTTGATTAGACCGGGGTTCGAGCCCGTCACCACCAAATACGGAGGATGCGGAAAGGTCAGGGAATGACCACCGCATATCCAGGAGCAATATGGCCTTAGTTGCTAATGCTCCTAAAAAATCAAATAACAAACAACGACTGTTTTGGGGTAGAGGGCGAGGGTCTTCTTTCTCAGGCCCCAGTCTTTGTGAGTTATTCTCGTGAAGAGAGAGGAATATCTTCTAACTTTGTTCTGGATGTAGTTAATGTGGGGGGTAAAGATAAGTTCTTGTCCAGGATGATGCCAAGATACTTTAACTCTGTTGTTAATTTAATTGTGATCCCTTGGATTTTTATTTGGGTGGGGTCCCTGATGTCCAGTGTTCCCCGAAGTAGTATTGAACTTGTCTTTGTTGGGGATATTGTCAGATTATTTTGGCTGGTCCATTGTTGCAGGGCAGCAAATGCCTAGTTTGCAGTGATTTCTAGTTGAGCTCTAGAATCCTCGGCGAGCATCAGGACAAGGTCGTCCATGTAGGCCTGTGTCTTAGTATTCCCAATATCGAGGTTTAAGAAGCTGTCCAGGACCACATTCCAGAGAAGTGGGCCTAGGACAGAGCCTTGTGGGCATCTTCTATGTACTGATCTTGAGACTGAGCGGTACAGGGCTGTGACAGTGATGGATCTATTTGACAGGTAGGTAGTAATGCACTTATAAAGATTGGTTGGCAGGTTAGCCTCCCGGAGCCTGCCAAGGATGCTTGGCCACCAGAGGGTATCATATGCCCCGCCAAAATCCACTGCTATGACAAGAAAGTATTTTCTGTTTGTTGTTGTGGCTGCTTTGATGATGTTCCCCAGGGCATCAACAGTTGAGTGTCCTCTCCGGAAACCATACTGGTTTGGTGATTGGAGTCCTAAGTTCGGGTAGTGATTTTCATTCCTGCTCTGCAATAGGTGTTCCAGGAGCTTGCTTAACACTGTCAATAGTGCTATGAGTCGATAGGACCCCAGGAGATCCTGTTGCTTTGTAGGATTTTTTCAAGACAAGGATTTTTTAAGAGGGCGCTGCCGCCCTCCATGCGAGGGGGAAGTATCCTTCTTTTAAGCATCTCTTGAAAAGGTTTAGTATTTGATTGGGAATGGCTTCAGCAGCCTTTTTTACGATTTCGGGCTCTAGGAGATCCACACCTGGTGTTTTCTTGTTCCGTAGTTTGGCGGCTGCATTTTCCAGGTCAACCCTGGTGAAAGGTTCCTCTACTTCTGCTGTGGTGTAGGTACTGTTTTGATGGCATAGCAGCAGTTGTTCCGGCATAATTGGGTCCTGGTGTTCCAGAAACATGGATCCAAGATGTTATTAATGGAGTCTTTCCACATCTTGGTATATTCTCCTTGTGGCTTCCTGGTTGCTGGGATAACTTCACCTCTTGGAAGCTTGTTCGTGGTCACATGAAAAACCACTCACCAAGGATCACTGTTTCCTCTCTCAGAAACCAGGTGCTCCCATGTATGCTGCTTCTGTTCCTGGATCTTAGCTATGTATTGATTTCTGATTGCACATCCCACAGTGCCTCCACTTCAGCAGTAGGCCAGCTGGGGCCGTCCACATGGTGCAACAGGAAATATGATTCATCGTACCAGATGACCTTCTTCCAATCACTCAAGGTCAAGTTTCGATTCTTGTGTGCCCAGTGTAGGCGCTGTGGCCTGTGAACCATAGTTAGCATGGGCACTCGTAGTGGCCTGCAGCTGCACAGCCCCATTTTCAGCAGGATTCAATGTACTGTGTGTTGTGACACATTACTCCCATCACCAGTATTCCAAATTACTGGCGAGTTGCACCACAGTTGCTCTTCTGTTGCAACATACCATCCGGAAGAGCCTTTGCTCACCTTGAGCATCGATGAACTGTGGTCGTCCAACACCTCGCTGGCAGTTGATGGGTTTTCCCTACTTGGACCACTTTCGGTAGGTACTAACCACGGCTGACCGTGAGCACCCCACCAGCCGTGCCATTTCGGATATGCTCTGACCCAGTCGTTTGGCCATTACAATTTGGCCTTTTTCAAACTCGCTTAAGTTCGCTGCCTTTGCCATCTGAAGAACAAAATTAACACTGATCAACGGAGCTCAGTATCAGGTGTTTTTTATACCATGTCCCGACCCGCGCACGTGCCATAGTCGATTTGCATAACGACTCGCTGGTCATAATGTTTTGGCTCATCAGTGTATAACGTCAATAACTTTTGCTCCTGGCAGACATACTGTGGTCCTATTGCACCTATCCTTTTTGCACAATATATTTCCTGTTTTTTCCCTGACAGTAGAGTCACCAACAATAGATATCTCCCTGTGGGACCAGTGCATTCCGCCTTGGAGATTCACACTGTATTGCCTGATGCACAAGTGCAAGCTCTGGGTTGAGGACTGGGTCTGAGGACTTGATGGTGCTTCCCAATTTAATTTCTTTGATACCATCCATCCTGTCCTTCAAGCTCTCATAGACACTTATCAGAACGCTGAGTTTACGCATAATATCCTCACACTCTACACATCGAACACACAAAAACGTTCCCTTTCCCTTTGGCTGTATCATGTCCCATTGCAGAGAGATCTGCAAACATCAAACGATTAGTACATTTCATCATTTCATAAGGCTGTGATTCAGAGGACAACCCCCCCCCCCGTTATGCCCAGAGCCACAGCACACCTGCTGCTTTGAGCCCTTTGCTTTGTTGCTGTCATCTGAGGCATGATTTCCTTTCAAGTTCAGTTTAATTGAGATTCAACGTAAATGCAATATATATATTACAATATCGAATTTAGGCTTTTATGTCAATAGCAGTGACAGTTTTAGTGTTCAAATTCTGTTATTATAAAATTTTGTGCAAAAATTAATATTTAAAAAAAAAAATTATAATACTTCTATTAATACATTTCATCATTTCATAAGGCTGTGATTCAGAGGACAACTCCCCCCCCCCCCCCCCCGTTATGCCCAGAGCCACAGCACACCTGCTGCTTTGAGCTTTGCTTTGTTGCTGTCATCTGAGGCATGATTTCCTTTCAAGTTCAGTTTAATTGAGATTCAACTTAAATGCAATATATATATTACAATATCGAATTTAGGCTTTTATGTCAATAGCAGTGACAGTTTTAGTGTTCAAATTCTGTTATTATAAAATTTTGTGCAAAAATTAATATTTAAAAAAAAAAAATTATAATACTTCTATACTCTTGAGTAACTTTCAAGGAAATTTTATTGCTGAAAATATACCTACAAACAGTGAAGTACATATATGAAGGTGAAGTTCCCTCCATGGCTGGAAATATGGTTGGGCAATATTCTTGTTTATATTCCGGAATGGCCACTAGGTCAGAGGAATTTACAATAAATCATAAATACAATTGTTATTTGTATTTAGTAGTCATATGGGTTTGAACCCCAGTTCACTTGAGAGCGTGTGCTACTGCATTTTCACGGCTGACTTCAGCTACACTCCATTTAAGTTCATTGACTCCATTCTAGTTGTACTATTAGTTCTTATGTCGTGGGTGACATTTACACTGCATTTCTCTTCTTCTCGAACCTCTTGTGAATAAACTTAGGTATGCTTTCCACAGTGTAGCAGATCATTTCATTATTATTATTATTAGCCATATGGTGCAAGAAAGCCTGAGGTTTATGCTGCACCACCCAAAAAAAATTACCCTGAGAGAGAGAGAGAGAGAGAGAGAGAGAGAGAGAGAGAGAGAGAATCAGAAGGGAATCACTAAGAAAGCAAGAAAGAGAAGAATGATGATATCCACTCAGGACCCTGGGTTTGCCAAGCCCTTATTCACCAGATGTGAGCCCCTGGGGTTTGCAGCAGTGATGCATACTGCTTACCATAGCAGTAGGAACTGTGAGAGTGAGAGAGGCACAAAACTGCAGTTAATTTTTTGCAATAGCGAATTATTAAACCTTGCTACTAGCAATGTTTAGTTTTAATTTTTAAAGGATTAAGTGTGATGTTAGTTATATTTGAAAGTTGTTTTAAGAAAATAATTAGAAAAGTTTATAGTTACCAAAAAGCTCTTTTTAAAATTTTTTTCCGAACTTGACTACCATAACTGGAAACGCAACAATTTATTTTTATAGTACAGTGGCTTCTACAGTACTTATATTACTAGCAAATTGCCACTTTATTACTTACAGCTGTTTGACTCACTTTTTTATATATTTCTCCACACTGTATAGTCAAATACAGACCGAATAGAAATAAAACTTACATATATGAAAAAAAATATATCAAGCTATAATATCATTAAAACAGAAATAATTTAAATGTAATTATGGAATTCTGACCCACACACACAAAAACATGATACTGACTCTTTATCTTTTATCTCTTTTTCCGATTCTACTTACATAGAAACTTATATCCAGTTCTTTTGCTCCTGAAGATCTCTAGCATGACATGTCTGTGTATTTTTGTAATTTTTTAAAATAATTTTTAGTTAATTTTATCCATAAAAATGAATGGCTCATAAATGAAACAGATTTCCCAAGTGATGAAACATAAAGAAACATAGCTAGCAGAAAAGCCATTACAGGGATAACACTTCTGTCAAAGTAATTATTATAGTTAACTGTATAATATACTAAATATAATAAGTATAATAACACTTCTGTCAAAGTAATTATTATAGTTATAACTGTATAATATACTAAATATAATAAGTATAATAACACTTCTGTCAAAGTAATTATTATAGTTATAACTGTATAATCATATACTGTAGTTATAACTGTGTAATCATATATAACTGTATAAACAATAAGTACTATTGCATAATTTATATATGATTGGTAGTTGATTAGATATGCTATTTGTGTTTTCATCTATAAAAATTTAATATCAGATACTTGATCAGGAATGTAATCCTCTGTTATATCACTGTTTCTAAGGAAAAGTCAATTTTGAATTTTTACAGAAACCAACCATGTTTGAAGGCTGTCTGTTGTTATAATATTTAACAATTAGAAAAACAGTCTTACATAGATTCTTATTGCTATTAGTCATACTATCTATAAGTAGATAGTGTGACTTATAGTACTATCTATATAGTAGATAAGAATCAGAGTTCTCTTTCTGAAACAAGAGTTTAATGTAGATATATATGTACTGTAATTATTATATTGAAGACTAAATGCACAAGGTATAATATGTTATGGGTTGAAATTAACTATATAATATCAGTGTAAATGCACCATAGTTTACCCATAAGTTTAACTGCATAAGTAGCATAATGGCATTGTGTGATTTTATCTCATATTGTGGCTACCTTCACAACGAGATACCAGGTATTGCACTACTTTGAATAAATAACGATTCTCTAGTAGAGGAGACTATTGTTATTTATTCTCAGAGGGCACTACCACTCAGCTGCATTTTGAAGCTTGTTGGCTCACTCATCGGTGGGTGGCTGGTACCCTGATAATGCAGACATGCCATCACGGTTGTGAAGTTAATTCCACAATATGAGAGATGCCATATGGTGAAGATAATGATAATATGTTGAAGACTAAATGCACAAGGCATAATATGTTATGGGTTGAAATTAACTGTATAATATTAGTGTAAATACACCTTAGTTTACCCGTAAGTTTTAACTCCATAAGTAGTGTAACGGCATCATTCAGTTTTATCTCATATTGCGGCTACCTTCATAACGAGATACTAGGTATTGTACTACTTCGAATAATAGAGAAGCATTATTTATTCGAAGTAGTGCAATACCTTGTATCTCTTTGTGAAGGTAGCTACAATATGAGATAAAATCGAATGATGCCGCTACACTACTTATGTAGTTAAATTTATGGGTAAACTATGGTGTATTTACACTGATATTATATAGTATATATAATTATTGTAATATAAGATACTTCATATTGTCTATTAAATTAAATATAACATGAGAAAATGTAATATCATTAAATTTTTATAGATCCAGAATGCACTTTGCCAAAAGGAAATAAATTTGTTCCATTTACATGAACATTACAAACCATCAGCCTTTCAGATACGTTATGCTGGATGTAAAGGAATGATAGCTGAAGCTCCCCATTTAAAGGGTCGAAAACTAGTTGTCCGTCCAAGCATGAAAAAGTTTGAATGTTCCAGTTCTCATCACTTGGAAGTAGTAAAAACTAGTTCTCCAAGTAAGTGTCATGGTTATATATGCTGCCTATAATAATATTTTAGCCTTTCATATGTGGGTTACAAATTGTGTGCAGGAACCTTGCTTTTCAGTTTTTTTCTACTGGGATGATGTCACTCTTACAATCACCATAATGACATCTATTAGCTAGGCAGTTTATACTGCAAAATTGTACTTAAGCATTAACTATATCTGCAGAGATACTAATGAGCAAAAAAGTATTAAGTATTAAATGCTTCTAGTACTTCTTTGTGCAAATATAATTTAAATAGAAATAAATACATTTGAACAGCAGAACTTTTAGATTATGTATATTCAAAATTAGAAAATCTGATTTGGACCTTGATAATGTTTATAAATTACAGCAAACTTAGTAACACAGAGATGATAAATGTTAAGTATTTTTGATTTATTCCATAAATTTAATTTTAGCCTACCACCCAACTTTTTTGGCACCACTAAATTTTCAGAACTTCTCATCAGATGGAGTTTTATATAACTGTAGCTGAATTGTTATGAATCCAATAATATATTGCTCTTTTTGTATATAAATGCAAATATATGTGATTCTGTTGCACATCAAGCTTTGTATTTAGTGACAAAGAAAGAATATCTGTTCTGTGACAAATAAAGAATACAGCAGACTCTCGATTAACTGGGATCAGATTAACCGGGACATGTCAACCCCAAATAAAAAAAAAAAAAAAATCAACCAGAAATCAAAAAAAATTCAAGTAGTAACTAGAATAGGTATAAACAGATATTTTGCAAGTTGTAAATAAGCGACAAGCAGTATTATAAGTCGTCATTGGGAGATTAGTGTACCTATTATCTTGCAATCCCCGCTGTCTTCACACCTGTTGCTCAAAAAAAAAGAAAAAAAAAAAAAAAAAAAGAGCGAGAGACCAAATGTTTAGTTTGTTTTAGTGCATTGCGTCGATTGTTGTGTTCCGTTGCAGCACAAAAGGACAAATTTTGTTTCGTTATTTGTGTCAGGGATGTTGGAATTTTTTTTTATAGTAAATTTTTTTTTTGTTTAGAAATCACGAAAATGATGGGTAAATGCAAAAGAGTTGCACTTTCAGTTAAACAAAAACTTGGAATTATTCAAAAGTTTGAAAATAGTGTATCTGTTAAATCTCTAAGGAATCATTATAATAAAGATGTATCAAAATGACCAAACATTAACAAGTATCGTGCAGAATTCAGATTTGTTAATAATAATATAGTAGCAATATGTTATTAGTCATTCCTAAGTTACGTAAAACTCGACGAAGTAAGAAGTCCTGGAACATATCTTTTACGTTTGTCGGGGGTTTTTGTATTTTTGGATTAACCGGGAAATCGATTATCCGGGATTTGTTTTTTACCATCTATCCCGGAAAATTGAGAATCTACTGTATTTGTTTTTAAAGTAGAGAGAAAAAAAAAAGATAGGAATGTCTTCTGGACTCATTTAAACTTAATACCATAAGTATTAAACTACTTAATTTTAGATTTTGAAAATAAACTCTTTCCCAAGTTATTATTATTATTATTAGCCATATGGTGCAAGGAAGCCTGAGGCTTATGCTGCACCAGCCAAAAAAAAAAAAAAAAAATTCTGAACTACCCAGAGAGAGAGAGAGAGAGAGAGAGAGAGAGAGATAAAAGGGAATCACTAAGGAAGAGAAGAATGATGATGTCCAGCTCAGGGCCCTGGGTATGCCAAGCCCATACTCACCAGATGTGAGTCCTTGGGGTTTTGTTACATTGTCATATGCTGTGTTGAATGATTGAGTAGTGATTTTGATACCTTTGTTAATTTTTTAAACCATTTTATTCAGAACAAGTGCTGATAATTTTGCTGAATAATTGTGTAGTGAAGTAGTATTCTTAAAATCTGAATTTCTTAATTAAACCCTTAATTTTTAACATAAAGTAAAACAAATATGTAATTCATTGATAACTAGCAGGGTGACTATAAGCATTTTCTGTTTTCACTAATGGACTATTCTCAAAATTGATCCACAAGTAAAAATCATTAAAAAAAAAAGATGAACAAGTCATTGCATACACTTAACTATTTAGGTACTTTTTAATGTACTTAGTAAGGTGTAAGGTATATTGATGTCATGCGGCACCAGGGGTTTCCCCATCTCCGCGTTGCTTTCATTGTGGGTGTACCAGTTTGCTGGGAATGCCAGAGATTTAAAAGTGTGTGGGTATTGTACATGTGTAATGTCGTGTACCGTTGTTCATCTGGTCATTTAGCCGCTGGGCCCCTGTTGGAGCCCAACGTTGCCCCACCTTCGCCCCGTGGAGGCAGACGAGGAACCCAGTAGACTTAGTTACCCTGGCAGGTCCTGCCGCTTAGTTTCCTGAGATTTCGGCGGCTAGGACCTTAAAAAAAAAAAAAAAAAATCATAATATGTATGTATATGCACATGTATATACTCATTTCACTTGTCTGCATACACCATATGTTGTATGCCTATATACACCACTGGGGGGTTTGATATTACATAGATGGATAGGCCGAGACTGGGCTAAGATTATTTTGAGTGTTGTTAAATTTAGTGTGTGGGACGTTCGCATTGTATATAGATAGAGTAGGAGGGGAGACAGAAGACTGGGGGGTAAAGATAGAAATATGGGAGCGATAGAGAAGATGCCCCCAGTTGGTCAGTGAGGCATGCCCATGCCTCACCAGAGAGGAAAGGGGGGGGGTTCGGCGAGGGGACAAGGAGTCTCCGCCCCGCCGTGGTAGGTTTGGAAAGGAATCGAGTCAGGTGCTCGATTCTGGTCCCCAACGAGTCTTGATGGCAGTGAAGCTGCATGGTTCAGGTCCACGTGGGCTTTTGCAGATTCAGGGTTCAGTCAGTCGCAGAGTTGTAGGCCATGTCCTTTTATTCTCATTGGAGGTATGGAATTTGTTGTGGGAATAGTAGCTTGTCCATTTAGTTTCCAGTTGTGTTGTTATTTGCTTGTTGGGCTAGTGTAGCTCGGTGTCTGTTAAACAGTTTCTGTGCAAATTCGGTGAATGCCATGTATGGTCCTTTATCGTCCAGAATGAATTGCTTCTGATCCTTGGGTGAATGTTGTAGTCTTGTCACCAGCTGGCAGCGGATGTCATCGTATTGGTGGCAGTCATACATTAGATGCGACCAAGTTTCTGGAATGCCACAAGTGCAATTTGGATTTTCAATTATTCCCAGGGTTGTTAGTTTGGCGTTTAAGGCACCATGTCCTGTGAGTAGGTACATCACAAACAGACCAGGTGCGTACCAGGTTGGTAATTTAGGTTGGAATCTATGTATATTTGGAAAGAATTTATTTGTTATCCGACCTTTAATGGAGACATCCCATTGTGCCTGCCATGCCTGCAGCAAGTGGGTCTGGAGTCTTCTTTTTTCCGCAATGCGGTTATTTCCTGGATCTCCATTGAAGTCAAGGTGTGTACAAGCATTGCCTTTAGCGAGCCCATGGAGGATGCCTCTTCTCACCACCTCTAGGTCTAAGGGGAGGGTTCCTGCGATGACTTGCAGAGCGTGTGTGCTCACTGTGCTGCAGGCACGAGTAGCAGTGAGTAGCATGATTCTATGTATGGAATTAAGTATTCTTAGGTTTGCAGCTGTGCTGGCCTTTTTGTACCAGGCACCAGCTGCGTATGTTGCGATTGGTAAGAAGGCTGCTTTATAATAAAACATCATCGTTCTCTGTTTCAATCCCTAGTCTCTTCGGGCAATTCTGTTTATTAAGGCAGTGCAGTTTCTTATTTTTCTTCTTACGTAGTTTAGGTGTGGTTTGAAGGATAAGCGGGTATCCAAGATGACGCCCAAGTATTTGAGCTCTGTGCTGAGCCTTATTGTTCTAGTGCCAATTTTAATTTGGGGTGGTCTGTGGATGTTCAGTGTTCCCTTTAAGAATATGGAGTTGGTCTTCGTCGGTGAGATTTGTAGTAAATGGTGTGTGGCCCAGTCTTGGAGAATTTGCACAGCACGGTTTGCCAGTATTTCCAGTTGTGCCCTGGAATTAGCTTCTATTGTTAAGATGAGGTCGTCCGCGAAGGCTTGTGAGCAGACCCCTTCCAGATCCTTGTTTAGAAACTGGTCCATCAGGAGGTTCCACATTGTTGGTCCAAGTACTGACACCTGTGGGCACCCTCTATATATTTTTCTTTCTATTTCTTTGTAGGGAGCTTTTATCTTGATTGCTCTGTCGGTGAGATAGCTTTTAAGCATATTGAAGAGGTTGCCAGGAACCTCTGCCTCCTGGAGCCAACCCAGGACGCTTGGCCACCATAGGGTGTCGAACGCCCTGGCAAAATCAATTGAGATAGCTAGCACGTATTTTTTCTCAGATTCTTGTGCTTGGGCAATTAGGCTTTGGAGTGCATCTACTGTGGATCGACCTGGTTTGAATCCGTACTGGTTTCATGAAGATAGGTTTGCCTGTTGGTAGTGGCGATTTATTCTGGATAACAGTAGCAATGTACTTAGTACAGTAGAATCTCAAAAAATCTAGAACTTTTTGAATATTTCTCTGAGGTTAGTTGACCATACAAAGATAGAAGGAAAATAGATTGGCAACTTAAAAAAAAAGCATTGCAGGTGCCATATTTATATATTATGTTCCATTAATAATTTCCAAACACCACTTTCTTTTTTTTTTTACTAGACTGTTTGTCCTAGTTACTATGTATCTGGGACTTTTTCACAAAATCATTCATTTTATGGGCCATTCAATACCAATTTGCAGTATAGTACTGTGAACTAGTATATGTATTTAGTTTTTAAGGCAATTTGATTGCTGAAATCATATTGATATTTATGCCTAATATTAATAAATATTGGATAATCACAATACCCATACCAGAGGAATCTCTGGCATGGGTATTGTGATTATCTACCAGATCAATTGCATTGCTCACTGGACAGTATGGGTTAACATTTTGGCTTAATGCTGGACTATCATTCTGTGGATATTTTAGGGATTATAGCTACTGTATTGTTTAAAAAAAAATAACAAATTTCTTTGAATACTTAGGTTATATGCATAACCTTCAAAACACCATAATTTTTAAAAATCCAGAATATGCTGTGAGCCTGAGGATGCCAGATTTAAGAGATTCTATGCAATCCTGCTCTCACTTTAATTAAACTACATGGTTTGTGCACTCCTTATGGAGTTTATCTGCAGCATATAACTACACTTTAGCCTCTACAGACAGTAAATGTAAGTCCCAACTATGGCATAGTCACATCGATTCTACCTGTGGTAACTGCAGTGGGCAGCAATTGGGGAATTACATAGTAACCTCCCTTCATGATTTTAAACCAACATATCAATCATCTCACCTTTAGCTTAACTGTGTGGGAGAGTACTAATGATGTGATCATGGCCACCCTGTCTGTAGCACATAAATTCTTTAACTGGAAAGTAAATGAAACTTTCACTAACTCTAACCACAGGGCAATCACGTTTGCCCTAGTGCATCAATTGGATGCAGGCCCCCAATGTACCACAACATCACTTGATATGCCCCAAAAAATCTTTGGGGGTTACATTACCAAATTATTTGATAAATTGAAGATAGCAGTTATTCACGTAGTGAAAAGACTTCGTACTTTGGGTACAATAGAATGGGAGGAGACTATGGAGGAGATTTTGGAGTTTCTTTTCCCAGAGAATAGAGAGGGGATAGATACTCTGGATATCTATCTAGGTAGTGATTAGGTAGGAAAATAGAGAGTACAAAGGTGATGGGAGTGCTGAGCCCTTCTTAATCTAATAGCTTCATTAAGAAGTTGTTCTTAGTTGAATGAGGCTGTTAGATTAGCAAGAAGTGGAAAGCCCCCTGGAAAGGATTTACTTGAAGTGGAAGTAGTAAAGAGATTTGTAGAGAAACATGGAGTGATTCTACTGGAAGTATATAACTCCTGTTTGATGGATGGTGTCTTTCCTCTTATGTGGAAGGAGGCTCTGATTAAGATTATATTAAACATCCTGATGAAGATAAAGATGATCCTGGGTCATACAGGCCCAAAGCCATTTTGCTAGTGCTGGGCAAAGTGCTTGAGAGAATCTTTATAAAAAGAGTTGATGAGATTTATTAGATTATGGAAATGATCCCTGAATATCAGTTTAGGTATAAAAGGAATTGCTCCATTGTAGATGCTGTTGCCACTATGATGGACAGAGTTAGATTTGTACAGTCTAAGTATGTTGTGGGCATGTTTTTTGACTTTAGGGGGACATTTGATGGACTGTGATGGGAAAGTGTGTTTGAGACATTTGAGAATAACTAAATGTCCTGTAATATCTATAAGGCAATAAGAAATTATTTTTGTGATAGAAGCATAGTCATGCAAACAAAATATAATGAGATCACTAGAAGCATTACAAGAGGTACCCCATATGTTTTGATATTTGGTGACTCTAGGCTACAAATTGAAGTAAATGCTAAGATAGCTATTTGACAACTGGAGGAATGGGTTAAAATGCACAAATTAGAGATATCTACAAGGTAAACCAAAATGGTTTTGTTAAAAGGTGCTTTAAGTACAGGAAGGCACCCTACAGTCTGGATACTGGGAAAATCAGTCATGTTTACTCCCTGGATCAAATATTTAGGAGTCATAATCGATGCAAGGCATACCTTTTCATCCCATGTGAAGCACATTAGAGATAAAGTAAGAATTGTGTATTCAAAAAGAAAGAAATTGGTAAGAGTACAGTAGGGCATAAAGGGTAAAACTTTGGACATGCTTTATTAGTGTTTGTTTGACCCTGTGGCAATGTATGCATGTGGGGCTTGTGGAGTAAGAATTCAGCATTCTCTTTTGAAGAGATGTAGGTTGTCTGCCCAGAGGAATGCTTTGCTGGATGATGCAGGCCTGCAGAACCATCTCAAACGATGCTATGCAAGTGTGGATTGGGTGCAAACCCATTGATTTGATAATAATGTGATAAACATTAGAATACTCAACAAAGACAAATAGATCTGTTGAGGTTTATGAGGTTCGATTGTGCTCAGATGTGCAGAGAGAGAGAGAGAGAGAGAGAGAGAGAGAGAGAGAGATTATGTTAAAAAAGATTTAAAGGTGGAGAAGTTAAGATTTCAGAGTGAAGTTATAAGGTTGTGGCAAGAGCATTGGGTTAGTTCTGAGGTGGGTTGTGTCACTTAAAATTATTTGCCAGATGTTTCCACTGTGATGAAAAATAGAGATTGGCTAGCACTGGAATTGTATTTCCTGTATAATCATAATGGAAGATGGAGTCAAGGAAAGGCTTCATCAGCTAGGATTGGTAGAAGATCTGTATTGTTTGTGTAGTGCAATTGAGAGTGCTCATCATGTCCTTTGAGAATGTAAGGTCTATGCTCATTTCTAAATGGAGATGATGCGATGGTTTGAAAATGAGGGGTTCTAAGTGGTTTTTAGTAGCAAAGAAAAATATATCAGGTTTACGGCTTTTGTTAATGAAGCTTTCAGAAGAAGGCAAAGTAGAATGAGTTAGTTGTATAGAATGCAAGTAGTATTTATTTGTAAATATGTATATAAGTTGAATTTTATATTTATAAAGTTTTAATGTTTATGAGGTTTTAACTAATTTGAGTTATGTTGAGAGTTTAGAGGTGTAAATTTGAAGTTGCCGTCATGATTGCATTGTGTTCAAAATTAATAAGTTAAAGCTGAGATAGTGGAAGTTCTGCCTTCCCGGGACAGTGGAGCTAACTCATGCCATGATGTTCTGACTTGTCAGGCGGTAGCACGAGGCAGAGAGAACTAATACATGATAGGTAAAATAAGATTAAGAGACGTGATGCGTGTTTGGAAAAATGGTCCAGGTAGTGCTGTTTTAAAGTAGGTGTCAAGATAAAGATGTTCTAGATGAGTGTGTAGGATTGCCATTGCTGTTATGCCTGGTCCTGACCTGGGATGTTCTCTTCCCATGCGGTTAAATAAGAGCTGATTGGAGTAGGCATCAAACTGGACTTGGCCTTGCTGACACTGTGGGATAAGCTGCTGACACAGGATGTCTTCTTTCCCTGGGCTCAGGCATGTACTGGCACAGTGAATAGTGGATGCCTCGAGGCATGGGATTTCTTGCAGACACCCTATAAGGGCGTGGAATCACTTTTTTTTTTTTTTTTATGTGAACCCCAAACACGAGAGGTATTAGAACATATAGTACTATACCACTACTACTTAGTACCGTGCTTGGGTTGGAGGTTGAAAAGACGAAAGAAGATATTTGTTGACATTGGACTTGAACTTCTGTAGATTGTAATTTTCAGGAAATACGTATGAAGAAAGGTTGTTCCAGAAAACGGCAGTTGAATGAATAAATGAGGAAGATGAAAAGTTGGTTCTGTGGGTTTGAAGTTGGACAGTAAATGGATGTTGGCTGGTGGCGACATGTGTTCGGACTGTTTTGAAAGAGAGAGTGGGAATTATAGAAGCCAATTCAGAAGAACAGTGCCCATGGAAGTATCTGCAGAAGAGGCATGCAGCAGAAACAGTACGTCTATGAGAAAGCGAGTGGAGAGACTCTGTTAGAGATGAATCATTAATTAACCTAACTGCCCTCTTCTGAATGGAATCAAGAAGCCTGAGAGAGGTTTTGGGGGCACCACCCCAGATATGGGAACAGTATTCCATGGCAGGGCGGATTTGTGATTTATACAGAGTGAGCAGCTGTTTGGAAGAAAAGTAACGCCGAGAGTGAAAGAGAAAACCAAGTTTTTTAGATGCAGAGGAAGCAATATTTGTAATATGCTTGTGCCAAGAGAGATTAGAAGTCAGGGTAATTCCCAAAAGAGATATATCATTTTGCCTA
The DNA here is from genome assembly GCF_048544385.1 of Mastigoproctus giganteus. NCBI lineage: Eukaryota > Metazoa > Arthropoda > Arachnida > Uropygi > Thelyphonidae > Mastigoproctus > Mastigoproctus giganteus. The sequence continues at coordinate 115,976,416 of NC_143587.1, read as the reverse complement.
GAAATCGGAGTGTCACTAAAGATAAGCATAGGAGCAGAAGAATCCTTTTTGCGAGATATAAGACAAGACTGAGTTTTAGAAGGGTTGAAATCAACTAAGTTGTCTTTGCCCCACTGGAGAATTACCTGAAGATCAGCATTTAAGGAATTGGTAGCATATTTTCGAGAAGTTGAAGCTGATTGAGCAGGACAAGGTTTCTCAAAATGGAAAGTGGAATGCAATGTGCTATCATCGGCAAAACTATGGATAGGATTTCCAGTCAATAGAAGAAGGTCATTAATATACAAGAGGAAAAGAGTGAGGCAAAGAACTGGACCTTGGGGGACACCAGCATTAGTGGAGATGTTAGAAGACAGAGAGCCATCTACCATCACCCTCAGTGAGCGATCAGAGAGAAAACTGGATAACCAATTTCTAAAAACAGTTGGCAAACCATGAAATGGAAGCTTGTTTTAGAAGACCTTTATGCCAAACACAATCAAAAGCCTTTGAGATGTCAAGAGCAACTACTTGTGTTTCACTGATCCTTTCCATTGAATTAGTCCATAAAGTAACATAAGCCAGAATATCACCAGTGGATCAACACTGACAGAATCCATACTGGCGATCGTTGATCAGACGGAAGGTTTCTAGGTAGTTTAAGAGTTGGCGGTTAATTGATTTCTCCATTACTTTAGAAAGAGTAGAAGTAATTGCAATGGGACGATAATTGGATGGGAGGGATTTGTCACCCTTTTTAGGAACTGGCTGGATATGAGCAAATTTCCAAGCAGAAGGAAAAACACCTTTGGAATAAGAAAGTGAAAAAAGGCGGCAAAGAATAGGAGTAAGTTCAGGAGCACAGGTTTTGAGAACAAGTGGAGAAATACCATCAGGACCTGGAGCTTTCTTAGCATCAAGATTCATCAAAATCCTTCTGATATCGTTTTGACGGAAGACCACAGGAGGCATTGAATGGAGTGTGTTGGGAATGGTGGGAGGTGTTTTACCAAGATTATTAATACATGAGCTGGAAGAAAAATGGGATGCTAGCAGGTCAGCTTTATCCTTGGCTGAAGTGACAACAGAACCATCTGGTTTGGACAGAGGTGGGAGCAGAGATGGGCAAAAGTTGCGGCCAATAGCTTTGGCAAGAGACTAGAATGCTCGGCTACCATTAGGGCAAGAAGCAAGTTTTCTACTCTTTGCCTGTTCAAACTCTAGTTTGGACTGATTAATAACTGCTTTACAATTGTTGTGAGCTTTGGTGTAGGCAGAAAATGACACTGAAGAATTAGAAACAAGCCAATTACGATATGCAACATTCTTCTCTTGCAGTCTTAGCACATTTATTGGAAAACTAAGGTTTAGATAAAGGATGAGATTTTAAAGTGGAGTGTGGGATAAAAGATTCCATTCCTGCAAGAATAATTTTACTGACACGATCTGAGCAAATATTGACATCAGAAGTTTTGAAACAGTAATCCGACCAAGGAAAAGAAGTCTCGCAGGTCATCCCATTTTGCATTCTTGTAATGCCAAACAACACGAGGTTGGGAATAGTCTAATCTTCTTAAAGCTTTCAGTAAACAGCTTCGGAGATATTGTCTGCTTGTTGAACTCCTTTCTCAATTTTAAATTTGCTACTGTCTTTGTCTAGGCTAATAAAGGAGGTAGTGTTTTCATATATTTTCCTCAAAATATATGAACAGAATATTATGTTCATATATGAATATATGAACATAATATATGTGGTATCTATGCCTTGTCTTTCCAGTGCTAAAAACATTGGCTTATGCTGTATGGAGTCAAATGCCTTTTCATAATCCACAAATGCCAAGCATAATGGTGTTTTGTATTCCTTTGCTTTCGCCATTAGCTGTGATGTTACATGAACATGATCCATAGTTGAGAATCCTGTCCTAAAGCCAGTTTGCTCTTTCAGTTGATTCTCAAGTATTCTTTTTAATGACCCTTGTGAACAACTTGTAGGTGTGAGATAACAAGCTAATTGGTCTATAGTTTTCAATTTCTGATTTATCTCCTTTCTTATGCAGGAAAACTATGATTGCAATATTCCACTCCTTAGGCGTATGTCTTTTCTAATGCGTTTTGTGAAGAGTCTTGCCAGGATGATTTCCTTCATCACACGGTACTGACAGAATCTGGTGGTTTTCCATTCCGACCATGTACTCAAATCGGGAGCAAGCGGATATGCACTTTATGTAGGGTTTGGCAGACTGCAATGCTCTGGAGTCTCGTTGTTTGTACCACGAAAGATTTGCAGAACGAAGATGTCCAGACAGGAAAACGTTTGAAGGTATCCATTGCCACCTTTGTGAACACGGGACTTTTACACCTCGTGCTGCCGACAGAGGACGACCAAGACTCCTGAAGTAGAGGACGAGATTTTGGATGTTGTGCATGCCACTCCTGGAATCAGCACACGCAGAATAGCAATGCAACTGGCTGTTCAACGTTCGACTATTTGGAGAGTGTTGTGAGAACACCAACTGTATCTTACCATCTGCAATGGGTACAGGCCTTGTCACCAGCAGATTACCCTGCACGAGTAATGTTCTGCCAGTGATTCTTGCAGCAGTGTGGTAAAACTCCTCACTTTCCTGCCTTAGTGATATTCACATATGAAGCACAATTCACACGAGATGGAATCCAAAACTTTCACAATCAGCATGTATGGGCTGAGGAAAACCCACATGTAGTTCTTCCATCACATCACCTACAGTGATTCAGCCTCAACATCTGGGCAGGTGTTTTTGGTGATAAGTTATTTGGGCCCCCATGTACTTCCAAACAAACTCACAGGGCAGGCGTACAGAAACTTATTGGAAAAAACATGCCTGATTTCTTGGACGACACGCCACTGATCATTCGTCAACAAGCACACTTCAAGCATGAAGTGTGCTCCCGCACATTTCAGCCACCTAGCCTGCAATTACCTGAATCGAAGGTTTCCTGGTCGGTGGATAGGTAGAGATGGACCAACTGCCTGGCCTCCATGCTCACTGATTTAAACCCACTAGATTTCTTCTCGTGGGACCATTTAAAGTCATTGGTGTATTCGACTTCGGTAGCTGATGTGGAAATTCTCCACAATCGAATTGTGGCAGTTGTGAGACAATACGAAACATGCTAGGAATTTGGCATTGTCTTCGCGAGTCCATGAGACTTCAATGTGAGGCCTGTATTCAGGCAGAAGGTGGTCATTTTGAACAATTACTATAAGGTGATGTGAACAGGTAAGTGTCATAGACAGACCTTCAAAACTCAGAAACCAAGCATTTCCGGAACTACGTTGATATAAAATATTTTTATTGTCTACACATGAGGAAGTCATTCCTGAAGTTATTTATTTATTTATTTTTTTGGTGGTAGTTGGCGCATCGGCTTCTGTGGCCATAATGCACCTCCCAAGGTTTTAGCAGTACTTTGATCCAAGCCCGAGGCGGGATTCGAACTCGCGACCTTTGGGTTGCCAGGCAGGCACTTTGCCCACCCTGAAGTTATGCCGTGTATTTTTGAGACACCCTGTATATTGGAATTATGTCTAATGACAATTAGATTTAAATATTATATTTTTAAAAAGTGTTAATGAGGGTATTAGCTCCTACGTTAATGCTATTGTACAGTGACAATTAGACATTATACGTGCATGGGTTATATATGTACTTAACTTATTTATACATTATTACTTTTTAAAATTATGGTACTACTTGGGAGCATCAGGTTTGTAGTGACCCCAACCAACCTGCTAGTTATATATAAATCTAGCCCTTGTATGGATATCCTGGTAAAGCCCTGGTAAAGGTATCCATACCAGGGTTAGATTTATATATAACTAGCGGGTAACCAAAAACCTGATGCTCCCAAGTAGTACCATAATTTTAAAAAGTAATAATGTTATAAATAAGTTAAGTATACACATATATATATATATATATATTTTATTATTATTTTTTTTCCCAACTGTTGTGTAAGATTTCTTCCTTCTGGTAATTTTTCCCCTACTAATACTATATAGCAATAATTATATAAACATGAAAAATAATTTGTTGACTGAAAATTGCCTAGATATTCAATAGTTGGTTTTAGTTAAAGATAATGGATGTACATTACTGAAAAATGTCAAACCTGGTGTTATGGAAGTGGGATCATTTCATAGGATGATTTTATCTCTCTCTCTCTCTTTCTCTGTTCAGAGATAAACTTACATGTTGTAAGTTTATAATCTAGATAAAATAGAGACTTTTTGAGCAGGAACATTATTATTGCAAATAATATACAGGTAGTTCCCGGGTTTACGAGTTGTTTTTTTTTTCAAATATCAACAGAATTGAAAATATGAACATTAATTGCAAAAAATGAATGTTAAACATTCATAAATACCGCATTTCGATATTAATCCATTACCATCGTATCGCAAAAATATCATAATGTGAACTCAATAACACATTGTTTTTTGGTAATTTATTTCACGACCTCGGAAGTTCAAATTTTGGCTATACAACTCCCTAAAAGGTCGTTTTTATGGTGTAAATTGTATTAGTTCCAATTCAAATCATTAAACTCATAACACTTTCATCATTATCATATGTTATAAGAACCAATTTTGAATGACTTTGTGATATTTTTCTAAAGCACATTTTTGGAAGTGACGACCATAAAACAAAACAGTTTGCACCTTCCGGTTTATTGGGCTTTTCTGTTACTGCAAGCAATTATAAACGGGTGGTAAACTCCATGTTATTGCATTTGCGAAAATACCGATAGCTGGAATTATGCTATTATGGTGAAATGTGTTTGCCCTTTACTGAAATCTTCAATCGTAGAAAAAACATAAATAAATTTTCAGAATCTTCTCTTCATTCTTTTTTTTTTTTTTTAAGCTTCTTAAACTTATTATTCTGCCCAAATTGTGTTAGTTGAATTTGTGCGTCCATTAAAAAATGCTTATGCACGCTATTGAAATTTAAAAAGAAAAGAGAAGAATATTTTGTAAATAAATGCCTCTTGAAGTATTTCTAAATAAGATGACTCCTTGTGCAACAAACCAACGAGTGCCGAGCCAATAATGAGTGATCAACGAGTGTGCATTTAGTCGATGATGAAGAATAAATATTCTTTAACATGTTAAGTCATAAATAATTTCTCTATTATTATAATTTGCTTGATTTTACAGGCTACGTTTTCATTTCTTTGGATAAATCAATCATTGTTTAAACATAAACTAATTAATTAACTAATTTCATTGTTGATAACATAACCCATATTTTTAACATTATGTCTATGGGAAATAAATTCCCACTTTACGAGTTTTCGCATTACGAGTGCGCAAGGAACGAATTAACTTGTCAAGTCGAGAACTACCTGTACTGTACTGCTTGATGCGGAGAATTAATTAGTTTTCTTTTTCTTCCCTCCTGGATGGCTGTTGGTTCTTAGGACTTTCTTGCATATTGACTACTCTTGTCATAGTGGCAGAATCCATAATATAATACATTATAACATAACATTATAATATAATATATTACGATGTCTGTACAAGTGTATGTTCATAGGCTAATTTTGCATTCTGCAGGCAGAAATCCAGAATAAAATAACTCATTGAAGGAGAGGGTTGAAGGGAATCCCTCTCTCTACCCCTACCCCAACCCGAGAATGGCTAACTACAGCCCGACTTGAATAGGCCTTTTAAAAATTCTTGTCCCTGGTAGGATACAAGCCAGATGTCTCCTAACAACAGAAGCTAGAAACTATCCAGAGGACAATATTACTGACAACTTCTCGAGCCTGCTGCATGGTAAGCACCCACGCCCTGCAGGCCCTGGGGGGCTCTCCCCCTGGACCTGGAGGTAGTGCAGTCTGGCATCCTAACCAACCTGACCAGAGGAAAGGCTACCTTCCGAAACTTCACCTCAAACACAGCAAACAACCACAAAATGGAAAACCGACGTTTGACCAATTACTTACATGACCTCTGGCAGCAACGCTGGAATGAAAGCACAAAGGGTGCCATTACCAAAAAATTCATTCCACACCTCAGAAAAACTCATCCAGAAATGCCAGTCTGACTTTCCCCAGGCCTACTATCCTCATACCTACTCACTGGGCATGGGGCCATCAGAGGAAAGTTAATAACAATGGGATTAACAGACAGCCCCCTATGCTCCTGCGGGCTCCCAGAGACCTGGGAGCACCTAATGTATACTTGCCCAATCTACAAAGACCTAAGATGTGTATTAATTACCAAAATATATTTTAGCATTACCTCTTGGAATCCAGTGAGACCTATAATGCCTTTACCAACTTTGCACAGGAACTCTTTTACAGAAGAAGAATCCTCCCACTGCCATAATCTTGGCTTATATCACCAGTGTACATAAGAACTGAGGACAGAGCACAATCCTGACAGCGAATACCAACACAAAGGGCTCTCCGTATATGGGTACCCTAATGTGGGACCCCTTATCCCATGAACATCACATCGGAGCAGACAAACTTCTGCTGGTGTCTTATGTCAAGCATGCAGGGATGGGTTCCCTCTGGTCCCTCCCCCAAGAACTAAAAAGTAAACCATTTTAAAAATCACAACATGAAACCAAAGATGGGACTTTGTCCCAAAGGAAGGCACAGACAGGGTGTCTCCCCTCCTGTAGGAACAAATGGCCCACTCCACCAACAAAAACTACAGCAATGGACCCAAGTACAGAATCTTGTTTTTCCCACGGAATACTGGACTATCTCCAAACCCAACCTCACTACTATTGACTCTCGGATGGGACTCCTCAGCCCCCCCCCCCAAATGGACAAGACCTGGATATGGATCACTATGGTGGCCCTGATATAGAGACAGCTTATTGGTGATTCTTAATCCACTCTCCCTTGAGCGAATCTTTCCTTCCAACTCCCCCTGGCGGGAAGAGAGGGTTCTCTCTTTTCGCCTCCCCAAATTTTCACTCTGGTGAGGCCTGGGCATGCTCCACTGAGGAAAAAAAAAAAAAAAAAATGGGGGTCACCTTCCTATCGACCCCCTCCTTCCTACTTCATCTCCCAGTCTTCAGTCTCCCCTCCCATTACTTTCTCTTACAAAGTGTTTGTCCCACACATCCAAACTTAAATTACAACAAAATTTTTCCTGACCTTTTTTTTTTGGCTCCTAGAACTCATCCTTTCAGTGTACAACCCCACGCAGCGCTCCTTAACGAAATCAACCGCGATCACTTCAACCTTTTTTTTATAGCTCCTTGCCACTAAAATCCCAGGAAAGTAGGTGGCAGGGCCTGCCAGAGTATCACTTACTGGTAACAACTGGCTAGCCTCCACGTGGCAGGGTATGGGCAGCATTGGTTCCCAATAGGGCCCAGCAGCCAATAAGCCAGAGGAACAATGGGCACAATATCTTACACAACCCACACACTTTTAAATCTCTGGCTTGACAGTGTTCTGTTTCCGATACAATGTGCATATGCGGATGGGAGAAATCACAGGTGCTGTTTGACCCAAATATACCTCATATCTTATACTACTAATGTGATGTAGATAAAATTGATTATCAAGTCAAAAAGTCTCCAGATCTGTAAAATCAAAATTATGATATTAAAATATTAATAAGTTAAAATAGTATATGGTTCCTTGAAATTTACCACATGGAAGTTTTAGTAATATATTATTTATTTATTTATTTATTATTTATTTTTTTTCAGGAGCTCTGTATTTAAATAGACCTTTAATTGCTATTCTGGAACAGCTTGGTGTGCCTCAGGAAGAGTTTATTAAATTGCAAGACAAGATGATTGTTAACTTTACAGATGCATTGATATATGAATCTCATGCTGCAAGTTTGTTGGAAAATTGGATTAATTTTGACTTGCCATTTAAAGCAGTTTATGAAGCTGGAATTTCATTAACAGAAGAATTATTTTTCAGATCTCTTTTACTTTCAGTTTACAGATATGCAATAAGTAAGTAGGCTACTATTTATAGTTTTATTCCATTATTGAAATATTGTTTGTTCATTACAGAATACAAGTATTCAAAATCTCAAAATGAGCTCAATAGTGGAAATATCAAAAAACCAGACATTTTCAGGAAATACATAAAGATGATGGTTGTTAATGGTTGGTGTTACATTGGAAAAACACCTTTTGGGGAGTCAACAGATCTGTGTAGATCATGAAGAAATCATGCCTATGATTCTCTAGGGGCTCACATCTGGTGAGTATGGGCATGGCACACCCAGGGGTCCTGAGCTGGATATCATCATTCTTTTCTTTCTCGATGATTCCCTTCTACTTCTGACTCTTGTTCTATCTCTTTCCCCCCCCCCCTCTCTCTCTCTCTCTCAGGGTAACTCAGAAATTTTTTTTTTTTTTTTTTTTAGCTGGTGCAGCAAAAGCCTCAGGATTCCTTGTGCCATATGGCTAATAATAATAATAATAATAAATTCCCTTTTTTTTTCAGTTCTTTCCTATTTTTTATTTGGAGCCTGTATTTAATTTAATTGAAATAGAAAGGATAAATGAGGAAAAGTTAGAGAAACAAAAGGAAAATCTATATTTAAAAATAATTTCACATCTTGAACAATGTGAAATTAATAATTCTAAAACTGCAGCAATTAAGTGTTTAGGTAACCACTACTATTACCATTAAGGGGGGGGATTAATAAACAGCCCAACCAAAAGTAAATAATTAAATTAAACAAAGAAATCATTAATTAATTTTTTTAGTTTATTTAATTAGGATGATTATTTTCTGTAGTAGTTTGATTTCGTAATTTGATTAGCATATTTGTGTTTGATTCACTTCTGTCAATTTGTCATTGGTCAACTCAGAAAATTTCACTTTTTATGTCTGGTTTTTTAAATTAGCATGAAGGAGGCTTACCATACTTAGGTTTGTGTTTTTGCAGATTAGTTAGCACTCTTTCTCAGTTTGTTGTGTTATAGGTTCTGTAGGGGGCACCATTGTATGCTTGGCTGCTTTTAAGATCTCACTATGGAAAAACCTTTCGGGGAGTCAACAGATCTGCATACTCCCCTGAAGAAATCATTCCTATGATTCCTCTATTTCTTCAGTTCTTTCCTATTTTTTATTTGGAGCCTGTATTTATCTTCTGTAGCCTTCTTGTGTAACATAGGTAGCAGTATTGCAGCAGCATTACAGTAAGCTAAGGGGGCTTTCCCATGGTGAGTGTAGACTTTCGTGTTTAATATAATTTATTTTTGGTTGGTTTTTAATTTTTTTCCCTTTTATATGGTAACAGTACTAGTTACTTAAATACATAATATGCTGTAGTCTCAGTACTGTTAATTTCACATTGTTCAAGAGTGATTGATTAATATAACTGACCTGTTTATTGACAGGAAAAGTTAGTTTGGTCAGCTTGCAATTGAACTGTGAATGAGTGGTGACTAGCTGATGCATATGATTGGACGTGTTTGGCAGAAGAGCATTGGCCATGGAAATATCTGTTGAAAAATACGTGTAGCAGAAATTGAATGTCTGTCTGATACTGCAGAGATGTAAAAGATTTCTTGTAATGACTGACAAGCTTGAGAATAAAATCAAATTTTAATAAAATATAATATTTACTTAAACAAGAATAAACCATTAAATAGAATAAAAATTAATACAAATAAATTAAGGATAAAACCGATAAGGTTGATGAATAAAGTGCTAAAATAAAATAACAAGTAGCTTTTGAGGTGGAGTGCTTCTTCAACTCAAAAGGATGTACAGCATTCAGTAGTATAAATAGCAGAGAGCTCATGTAATACCTGGTTGTCATGGGCCAGGAATGACTGGGTATAACAGTGTTTAACAAAAAAAAAAAAAAAAAAAAGAGGAAGAAGAAGAAATGGTAAACCAAACATCAGTGATATGGAATAGCACAGTTGTTTTCAACCTTTTTTTAATAACGGCACCCCTAAGTAATTTATTTTATTTTGCGGCACCCCTACTCAATTTTCTCAATATATATAATATTAAAAAATATATATGTTATTTATTACAATAATATAATTATGGCGCCTCCGTAGCCAGGTGGGCAGGAGCAGCGCATAGCACACGCTTCTTGATTAGACCGGGGTTCGAGCCCGTGACCACTAAATACGGAGGATGCGGACAGGTCAGGGAATGACCACCACATATCCCTAGAGCAATATGGCCTTAGTTGCTAATGCTTCTAAAAACCAAACAACAAACAAACAAACAAACACTATAATTATAAAAATTACATTTCATAATACAAATTATATATATACAGTATAAGTTATAGAATTCGTATAGTACCGTGATAATAGACTAAATATAAAAATAGTGAAATGCTTAAAGTGCGGTACTCACCTTGAATATAATCTGCAATAGTGTTATGAAAAGACTGATGGCTAAATATAAGGTGGAATGGTTAAGTTAATGCATTAAGGTGGGATGAGATTTAATTTAATGGAATTTTAAAATAAGCGCAAGGAAGCAGACACTACTCCGTCCCTGGTTGTCATAGAGTAGAAAATAGTTAATCTGGAACATAAAAGAATTGATAATGCCAATAGTCGTGATGACAGATTTTCGTTAAGTTATAACGTCTTCAGTTGGCGGTGTTAAGTGCGAAGTAACGCGTGCTGTATTTTAAGGAATTTTCTATACTCTCGTGATGCTCTTTGGAACATGTGGGAATCTCAGTTGTGAGAGATTAAAAGCCGAGGAAAGGTGAAAGGGAAGTTTTGCATTTAGGATGTTGAGATTAGTATTGTGTTGAAACCATTCGATAATGAGGGCTTCATATTGAAGAATTTTATGGCTGGTTTTAAGTCTTATAATGGTGATAGCGGAGTCAATTAAAGGGGAGTGATTGTGGGTTTGAGCATGAATTGTGAGTTCTGTACTAGCTTGTCCAGATCTAAGACTATTATAGTGGTAGTATGCATGAGTGTTGGAGGTTTTGGTAGAACCAAACTTGGTAGTAGTACTACCAATATAACAGGCATCACAGTTTGGTTGACATTTAATCAAGTAAATTATATAGTTCAAATTGTTCGTTGGGTATTTGTGTGTATCTTTGTAAGTGTTGAATAAGGATCTGAGTTTATTATAAGCTGAAAAAATAAGGGAGATATCAGTACCTGTAAACACACGGCAGAATTGTCCGGCAAGTTCATTATGGTATGGGATGGGAGGATGATGCATATATTTGCGTTGGTGGTGGGTTTTGGTGGATTGTTAATTTTACTTTTGGCGGTGGAAATAGTGTGTTGAATGAGTTGGGTTGGGTAGCATTAGCATTAGTAGAGGCATTTGATGCAAGAAAGCAAGCTTATGCAGCATCAGCCAAAAAAAAAAAAAATAATAAAAAATAAAAATAAATAAAAAAATAACCACTTCCACTTCACCCCTCTGTTCGTTCGAAATACCTGTCCAGCTGAGCCTTAAACTTATTTAGGCTATCAACTTCCACGACAAGGGATGGAAGTCTGTTCCACCAACTAACCACCCGCTGGCCAAAGGCAAATTTCCTCACGTCTATCCTACATCTGTCCTTCCTCAATTTGAATTTATGCCCTCTCAGGTGATTATTCTGAGCAAGAGGAAGAATCCCATCAGCATTGAGCATGCTCAAACCATTCAAGGCTTTATACACCTCTATCAGATCACCTCGCTGGTGCCTAGTCTCCAGACACTGTAATTTGCAAAACTTAAGCCTTTCTTCGTAAGAGCACCTCTTTGTTCCATTCACTAATCTTGTTGCCCTTCTCTGTACTCTTTCCAGCATCTCTACATCCTTCTTGAAATGAGGCCTCCAGACCTGTATACAGTACTCTAGGTGTGGCCTGACCATTGCCGTATACAAGGGAATAATCACCTCCTTATCCCTGCTAGAAAAATTCCTATATATCATCGATAATACACCATGAGCTACTCTTGCAGCCCGTCTGCACTACTCAGAAAACTTCATATCTGCCTGCACAACCACCCCCAGGTCCCTTTCATTCTCTACCACTGTCAGTGTAGTACCACACCTTTTAAACATTTTTCATTAATGTCGCGGGATGCTGAATAATACTGAATCATTAAATTTAGCTAAAGAAATGGTCAGACTCATTTTGATGGAACACTTCAGTATGAGAAAAGTTTATTCCAAGAAATTGCAGGAGCAAAATTTGTTCTGATATTTCAGTACAGTTCACGAAAACAGGCAATCTTTTGTGAAAATTATAAGCAATGAAGCATCCAAAACAAAATGTTATGATATTCAATGATTTTTCCATTCGTATCCCAAAATTAGACAATTAAAGGACATGGTTAATATTTTTATGAAGAACGTCTTAAAAAACAACCTAATGGGAAGAAAACCGATGATTTAACTTTCAGAAAAACTGAATCCTAATAATTCAGAAGCCCCATACATTGCCACTAATATAAAGCATACTAACAAGATCTGTCAAAAACACCAATTGTAAGCAGCAGCCTGGCTTACAACCCAGCTATCTCCCACCCTTCCTTTTTAAAAACACTGCTGACTTTATTAACAGAATTAACCTATTATGATTTCAAGATAAATTCAACTCTACTTGTAAGTTTCAATGTGGAATCTACATTTACCAACCTTTTCCACCATGAAGCCATCAATTCCCTTATTAACAGATTATAACAACCCATTTCAACCATCTCTACTTACTTGAAATTAAGAAAGATGTTAAAGAAGCTCTAGAATTAACTATAGGACAAGCTTATTTTTCTTTGTTTAAAAAGGGGGCCTAAGCATGGGTAATACCCTTTCTCTCCTTTTAGCAGAAATTTATTCCCCAACCTCACTCCTGAAACTGACTCAAATTTGTTGATATTTTTCTAACCTAGAACCAAGGTGCAGAAATGCTCAACACATCAATAGTCTTGATAATAACATCACACTCACAACTGGAAAAGGCTGATAAAACCTATAAATTAGGTATAGATTTTACTATTAAAAATAATAAACCAATCAGTTCAGGTTACAGAAATTCATTTTCCCTTCTATCTAGGTATAATATCCATTTTTTAACAGAATTGCTGCTGAAAAACACAACATTAATGTTAGACTTAAAAGGTAGCAAAAACCTTAAATCCTTGACTACTGCTACCTCCCACCCCTTATCTAATGAGAGATGTAGATTACAAACTTGACATAAAACAAGAAAACCTAGCTTAACGGGACACAGCATTCCATTCTATATCAAAAGGCCATGTGTTTCCATCCTCTGCCCCTGAAGTCTTAAACATGGGCAACTTTTAACCGCCAATCCCCCAATCCTGGATAACTCTCTTCAACAGAGTATCAACCAGAACTAATAACAGCAACAAAATAATCACAACCTCCATTTCAGTTATGTTTCCAAACCTTAGCAAAAGACAAAGTTAACAGCCAAAAAAAAAACAATGCATGCCAAAATTTCCGGTTCACAAGAGTAACTTCCCCATCCTTATGGCTTTTAGCATGGCTAAAATCCAATCAAGAAAATACAAGTCACCACCTGATCTTTCTTTGTTCATTCTTTCTCTGGACACTCTTTTTCTCTCTCTTCTTAACCAGTGTTCCAAAAATCTTAACCAATGTTCCAAAACGTTTGGGGTTTCTTGTAATATTAGTTTATATTTTACTCAAAGTATGCATGTTAAAATCATAAGGTAAAACTATGTTGATTTGTTTCTTTGGGATCATTGGTATTGTTTCATTCAGAATTCATCACTGATATTCAAATTTAATCGGCCTTATTATTTGGAAATTATGAAATAGTCGAGGGATTGTGTTCAATGTATGAGGAAACACCTTTGACCAAATGATTGGATTCTTCACCATAATGTATCTGCATACAATTTGCCTTCTTTAAGACAGTTTCCTGACAAAAAAGGAGCTTATCTCTGGTATGTTATGTAACATTTTAACTTGAATGTAATCTTTCTGGTTTTGCAAACAAAAACAAGTTCATATTACTGTATTTCTTTCATTCTTTCCATACAATACATGTTTTTTTTTCTTATTATTATTACATTTTTTCCCACAGGCTATGGTAAAAGCAGGGAATAGGATGCCCTTACATTAAGCACAGTGGCTATGACTTCTGTTTATCCATATCATATGTAAAAGGCCAGGGTTCAATTCCTAGCCCAAATCTAGTGAACTCTTATTGTTCACCCCCCCCACACACACACATATGCACACTGTGACCAAGTTGGTCAGTCTCAGGTGGTAACTGCATGCTCCATCTGCAGAAACTCAGAATTATTCATTGTAAAAAACAGAAAACTGATTTCAGAATATGTATAACTTACAGACAACATGGTGATTCTCTCATGACCCTGGAGGTTATTTTAATATGACAATTCAGTCACACCTAGGCTTTCAAAATGAAACTACAGGGAACCTTGATTATCTGTGCTATTGACAGGGAGTGGGATGCCAGGTAAAAATAAAATAAGATTTATTCACAGAAAATTTATAGTTCAGGTATATTTAATCAATTACAAAAGTAATTAATGAATTTATCCTCAGGAAATACAACAATTTATAGGCACAGTAGAGTATAAAGAAATTATACATTTCACTTAAAACAGAAGGCAAAATTAACATACAGGAAGTAATAGAATTTTACTTTTTTTTTCTCACTGTTGAAACTGTTTTTGCATAAATGTAAAATGACAAATTTATATTTAATTGGCATTTTATAATGAAAAGATCCATACAAAGCAGATAAGCAGTCTGATACTTTACTGCTGGTTGAATGAAAACACTTGTACAAGGTGTAGGGAGCAAAGATTACACATTGTGGACTCATGTGTTTGTATTTATGAAGTGAATAAACATGGTTTGTTTATTCACTTCATAAATACAAAAATACTGTGATCTTTACTATTTTGCCCTTTAGAGCAAGTCAATATTCAACTATTCAGTAACTCAGTGTATCCTCAACTGTATTCTGTGAGAAGTTAACAGGCATTCCACAAAAAAAAAATAATAAAAAATAAATAAATACATATATATATAAAATAGCAAAAAGTTTAATGCAACAGCAACAGAATGCTACTAATTAATTCACTTTCATTTTGTGCATCACTGTGAGGTCATGCTATCGTAAAAATATAATATTTTTGAATCACTTTCTCTGTGTAGTTTGCCTGCAGTTGGAAAATATTGTGAAGTATTGTCTGCATTGATATGTCATGTATTTGATGATGGTTCTGTGTTATTTAACTTGTCTTATAATTTCATATATTTGTGGTATTATTCAATGTATTATATTCTACAATTAAAAACTTTGGGAACTAAATAATCTTGAAAATGTGGTATAGTGAGGTGAGACTTGTCACAACATGTTCTGTGGTTCATCTAGGTATAACCCACAAATCACCTGTTTACCTGCAGTCAGTCTCAAATCCACATGTGTTGAATAGGTATTTTGCATTTGAGTGATTTTGTTGAGCACATCAAATTTTGTTTTTGTGTGAAGACTTTTCACTGGTTTCAAAGCTCAAAGAGGGTTGCATGTCTGTTGATAATTTAACTGCTCATGTTTAAAATCTGATTAGGCATAATCTAACAATCTGTGAAGTTGCTAGTGAAACTAGTATTTTATATGCAATATGTCAATCAGTTTTAACACAAGACTGTCATGTCCCAAACTTGGCTCAATACAATGCATTTCAGCCAAGTTTGTACCATGTATTCTCACTGCTGATCACATAGTGGCAAGTTCTCACATATCAGGATCTTTGCCAAAGTGCTGCTGACCCACATTTTTTTTCTCTTATCATTACTGGCAATGGATCATGGGTGTACGGTTGTGATTTGGAAATATATGCCCAGTCCTCTCAGTGGAATACACCATCTTCAAAATAAAAAAAAATAATAATAATAAAAAAAAAAAAGGACAATCTTTATCAAATGTAAAGGTCATGTTTATTGTATTTTTTGACTCACAGGGTACTTTGTTCATTATGAATTTATTCTGCATGGTCAAACAGTGAACCAAGAATACTATAAAACGGTTCCACAATGATTGTGTTATGCTGTCCAGAGAAAATGGCCAGAAAAATGTGTTTTTAGGTTTCTACATGTGAATTGCTTATTTGTAGAAACCTAAAAGTCAACCTAACCTTTTCTGTGGAAAGGTTAGGTTGACAAAGGCTGACTATGAGAGATGATAAGAGAACAAAGAATAGGGAAAAGGAGCCTTTTCACATATTTGAATACAAAGAAGAAGAAAACAAATCAGACAGGACCTGTGCATAATTGGTGTGGAAAAATCTTAGATAGATAACCCAGCTGATGAATTGAAAGGGTACTTTACATTGATTGTTGAAGACAAAAGACCCTTCACTGTGAGAGTGAGGTTGTGCAGTATGAAATAAGTGATACTGAAATTACAGCTGAGTGTTTATTGTTTAAAACTTTCAAGACTAAAGGCAAGCAAGGCTCCTGGCATTGATGGCACATACCAAGTAATTTTAAGGAAGGCAGTGAGTGCATTAAATCATTAAGTTTAATTATGAGAGAGCACTGTTACAATCAGAAGAGATTCCTTTAGCTTAGAGAAATGTCAATGTACTGCTAGTCCATAAAGGTGGTTCTAAGAGCAGACTGGGTAATACTACCTGATCAGTATCAGAATACTGAAATCATCGTGGAGGCAATGATCAGGAGTGCAGTAGAAATCATTTAGTTATAATTTGGAAAGAAACAGCATGGTTTTGCTTAGGGAAACTTATATTTAACTAACCCAGTATGAAATAATTTTGATATTATTCAGATTTTAGCATGACTCTGTCCCTCATGAGAGGTTACCAAACAAGTTGGCATATGTTGGAATCATGGGTAAGACTCTAGGATAGATTACAGCAAAGGTTCCCAAACTTTCTTGGTTCATGGCACCCTTAGTGTCTTGGTAATTTTTTCACATGTGCCCCTAGGCCAAAAGAAATACATAACAGTTCCATTTATTAAGTAGTTAGGTCCAAATAACTTAATAAGTAATGTTTAAACTGTGAACTACCTTGAGCTAGTAGTTCATGCAGTGTCTGACAGATGTCGAGTATCACTGTGTTTTCCTCGAAAATTAAAAATATCTCGCGGCGCACAGTTCGGGAACTGCTGGATTACAGGGTAGTAGGTAGCAGTACTGTATTTAGGTATCATTGTAAGGGGGGCATGACGACCAGGTTTTTGAGTGTTTTTATTTAGATAGAATTTAGTTTTTATTTAGATTACCTAGGAACACTTATATGCATACACTTATACGCATTGGTTAAGGGATCATATGCCCCCTCTGAATAGGCCCTTGGTATGCAGAGGACTGTGATTAATGGTTACTCTTCAGATTGGTCTAAGGTTAGAAGTGGAGTGCCCCAAGGATCCAGCTGTCTGATTTTCATAAACAACATCAGTGAAGTGATAAAGCAAATGTTAAAATTTGCAGATGATGTGGAGATTGGAAGAATGGTTAATGATCAGCACCAATCAGTGCTCCTTCAGGATGATTTGGATAGTCTTCAAGGATGATCAGAAAAATGGCAGCTATGTTTTAATGCAGCAAAATGAAAACTCTATGGGAATAGTAGCCCCAAATTTACAATTTTGGTGGGGTGAAATTAAAAACAGTATAGGAAGAAAAATATTGAGGAAGAAACATGATGTCCTATTGATGATTTATCAAACATATGCTTGCAGAGATAATAGATCATAACTCTACTGTATTGGACAACGGTAATATCATACTTCAAATACTGTGTCCAATGGAGACCACACCTTAAAAAAAATTTTAAAAAAATGTTGAACTCCTTGAAAGGTTCCAAAGACAGACAATTAGCCTGGTGAGATTGGCAAAAGGGTGTCAATATGAGGGAAGACTTCAAATATGTGAGCTGCACAGCTTGGAAACTAGGCACTTAAAAAGAGATCTAACTGGAGTATACACCTTAAAAAGAGATCTAACTGGAGGCTCTGAGAGGAGTAAGTAAAATGAATGAGGGTAAAATTTTCTTCTGCTATGATTCCACAACTAGAGGCCATAAATTTACTAGGAAAGAGATCTAGACTATGGTAGGAAGTTGTGTTTTAGCTAGCATGTTGTTAATTACTGGAATAAGTTACCTCTGTGGGTGACTGGGACTGACAGCTGGAAAAAATTCAAAGGTCAGTTGGATTGGATAGTTACCTATATGAGGAGAGAATCAAGGAGGTAGTTTATTTTTTTTATTGTTTATAATTTATTATTTTATTACTATCATTTTTATTGATTACTTTTTTATTTTTTGGCTGGTGCAGCAAAAGCCTGTAGCTTCCTTGCACTATGAGGCTAATACTAAATGGAGAAATCATCATACAATGCCATCATAGCATGACATAATTGAATACTGTTATGATTATAAGCAGTTGAGTGGCAGTGAGCTAACTTCTCTTTCCTGCAGAAAGAGAATATAATTTCCATGTAAGCTTTAGTAGTGTGATTTGTGTAGTTTAGTTAGCACTTGTAAAGGGGACTATGCCATTAGTCATACGTATAGATTAAATGACAACTAAGTAGTCATACCAAGTGAGTGTATTTTAATTAAAATGTATTTACTGAAATGTTACCACATCACACTAAAAATATTGGCAATGTTTCAAGATTCAAAGGAAACCCCCCACTCTTCAGGCCAATTAGATATGATTAACATACAGTCCACTTTTGTAAGCATCATCAGAGGCCTGATGACTGAGTTCAGTTGAACTTTGAAGTGAAATGCTGCCAATATTTTAAATGTAGATTGATGCTACAGTAACTCTTCAATAAATATTTTTTTAAAATACTCTCATCAACAGTTATGTTTAAATTTTTTTTTTTTTTTTTTTTGTTCCTGGCTTTACAACAGCATTCAGGCAACAGTTCTCTCAATGAAAAATCATTGAAGAATATAGTAATGGCTGTCGTCAAAGTTGCAGGTTTATATTTTAATGGACATATTGAACGTAGATGTGTACAATTTTCAAATAGTAACAGATACGTTTGGCCATGCCTGAGTATAAAATTTTTTTTTCCATAAGCTGATCACACTATAGTTACATAAATGATAATAAGTAAAAATTAGATGGCATTTTTTTTCTTTCCAAAATTAAATTTTGGAAATATTGAAAAATATTATAATATACTGAAATGTGATATAAATTAATTTCATATAGAATGTATTTACATAAAAATATAAATTCTAAGTTGTGAGTAGTATGCACAAAATTACTGTTGGAAGATGAGCAATACAGATAGTAATGATGATAAAAATTTGCTTTTCCATCTATGTTTGTGTTTCCTAATTAAAGGAGGGGAAAAAAAGAAGGAATTTATATGCAAAAGCCCGTTTTACACGTTTACAAATGGGATTGAGCTATTCATTTATAAACTAGTAACAGAACTAGGATGTTTCAATTGCATCATGGTCATTAATCATTTTCAGGTGAAACATTTAATGTTAAAACAGTAGTTGTGAAATTAAAGTGACTATCACATACAACTTAATTGCTTATTTAAAGCATTTATATTTACTTTTTGATTATAAATCACATGATTGTTATTTCATCTTGCTAATAATTATCAAATAAGAATGAATTTAACATAAAAATTGGAAATAAATTATTTTCTAGGTACTAACAAACTGTGACATTTACTTTACTTTGCTTGTAATATTCAAGTTGTATCTATCATGTTATGTGACACTAAAATTATGTGGTCCATCTAGTCTAAAATGTATGGATTACTCCTGAACACCAGTTCAATAAACGTTCTATGTTTCACTTGGTAAAACCCGCTGTAATGGAACACCATTGGCTTCTGTCTTCATTTCATGAAGGAGGTAATTTTCCCGTTTAATATATGCAAATAATACATCTGTCACAAGGAATATCTGACCAGTATTAAAAGCTAATGTTATTCCAAAATAAAAATTAGCATTGGCACTTCCAGCATATATCCACAGGTGCCACAAAACTGGAGCAAGAAATGTACAACTAACTATAACACAGCCTATCAAAAAGTTTTGTCGCATATAAGGAAATAAGTGACTCCACATTGGAAGTAACGCCAAGTAGAAGGAGACCTCTCCAATACTTGGATAGGACTTGAAGACTGCCATAAGCAGTATTAATACAAAAAGAAGCAACATGGGTTCTCTCATACACCCATATGTGGACCATAAAAATCGCCAAGAACCTGTAGTTTCAAATGAGAAGTATAAAAGTGCACAAGTGATTTCTAACATCAGTATACCTGCAGATTAGCATTAGCATTAGTAGAGGCATTTGATGCAAGAAAGCAAGCTTATGCAGCATCAGCCAAAAAAAAAAACCACTTCCACTTCACCCCTCTGTTCGTTCAAAATACCTGTCCAGCTGAGCCTTAAACTTATTTAGGCTATCAACTTCCACGACAAGGGATGGAAGTCTGTTCCACCAACCAACCACTCGCTGGCTAAAGGCAAATTTCCGCACGTCTATCCTACATCTGTCTTTCCTCAATTTGAATTTATGCCCTCTCAGGTGATTATTCTGAGCGAGAGGAAGAATCCCATCAGCATTGAGCATGCTCAAACCATTCAATGCTTAATACACCTCTATCAGATCACCTCGCTAGTGCCTAGTCTCCAGACACTGTAATTTGCAAAACTTAAGCCTTTCTTCGTAACAGCACCCCTTTGTTCCATTCACTAATCTTGTTGCCCTTCTCTGTACTCGTTCCAGCAGCTCTACATCCTTCTTGAAATGAGGCCTCCAGACCTGTATACAGTACTCTAGGTGTGGCCTGACCATTGCCTTATACAAGGGAATAATCACCTCCTTATCCCTGCTAGAAAAATTCCTATATATCATTGACAATACACCATGAGCTACTCTTGCAGCCCGTCTGCACTGCTCAGAGAACTTCTTATCTGCCTGCACAACCACCCCAGGTCCCTTTCATTCTCTACCACTGTCAGTGTAGTACCACAGAGTTGATATGTTGCTCTGGGGTTGCTGTTTCCCATGTGTAGTACTTTACATTTGTCAATATTAAACTTCATTTGCCACCTCTCAGCCCATCTGCTCAACCTTTCCAGATCCTGTTGCAGCAGCATAGTGTCAGTAGTGTCCTTGACAACCCTGCCTACCTTTGTATCGTCTGCCAACTTCGACATTAAGCTTGATATACCATCATCAATATCATTTATGAATACAGAAAACAATAATGGACCCAACACTGAGCCCTGAGGGACTCTACTAATAACATTAGTCCACGACGAGCAGTGTCCATTGATTACCACTCTCTGTCTTCTCCCCCTTAGCCACCCCTTTATCCACAGCAGCAATTTGCCTCCAATGTCACACTGCTCCAATTTGTGCAGCAGTCTTCCATGTGCAACAGTATCAAAAGCCTTTCTAAGATCCAAGTATATAATATCAAAGTTATTCCCTGCATCCAGTTCCTTTGTGACTGCATCATAGTATCCAATCAAGTTGGTCAGGCAAGACTTCCCCTTAACAAAACCATGCTGTGTCCGAGCTATAACGGAAGTCTTTTCTAAATGATCCTGCAGTTCTTCTTTAACTAGTGCCTCCATTAATTTTCCTGGAACAGAGGTTAAACTCACAGGTTTATAATTACTTGTGTCAGCCTTTGATCCTCCTTTGTGCATTGGGGTCACATTTGCACATCTCCAGTCTGTGGGTACCTCCCCTGAGTCCAAGGAAGCTCTCATAATTATGGCTAAGGGTTTGCTTACTTCCTCTGCTGCCTCCTTTAATATAACTGGATAGATCCCATCCACCCCGCGTGCCTCTCTTGTGTTTATCTTCAACAATTTCTCCTCCACTTTACTCTCAGTTATTACAAGATTCTCTAGCTTACTGCTAGAGTTGAATACACCTCTGGCTTTCCCCTCACTAAATAACTCCTCATTTGTGAATGTCGATGGAAAATATTCATTTAGTTTGTTAGCTACCTGAGCAGGATCATCAACAGTTGACCCATCGATATCAAGTGGACCAATCTGATTCATCCCCTTCCTTCTAGAGTTTACATAAGTAAAGAACTCTTTGCTGTTTTTCTTTGCATCCCTTGCCAAAGATTTCTCGTAATCTGCCTTCGCCTGCCTAACCTCCTTTGTAACTTGGTTACAGATCAACTTGTATCTATCATAGGCTTCTATGTCATGTGTTAATTTGTATGTATCCCATGCATGTTTCTTCTCTGCCATATGCCTCATCAGTTCATCTGACATCCATTTAGGCCTAAACCTTGAACAATATTTCTTAGTTGGTATGTAAAGCCTAGTAGCTTCCAAGATAAGTTCTTTGAATGCTTCCCATTTTGCATTTGCTGTTGGTAACATCATCAGTTGGTCCCACTGTATAGAATTTAAATACTGTCTCAGTCCATCGTAGTCGCCTTTACGAAAGCAATAACCCTTCCCTTTACCCCTAATGGTAGTTACCTCTTTGAGTAAATCCTACGTCAGCACACTGTGATCACTGCCACCTAGTGGTTCATTTATCTGCAGATTCTTAATGCATGAAGAATCACTGCTGATAATCAAATCAAGAGTATTCCTCCCTCTAGTTGCCTCCCGAACATGCTGATGTAGAAAACAATCATCCAATAAATCCACAAAAGCCTTGCTAGTGTGTGAGTGACCAGCCCCCAAATTCCAATCAGTATCTGGGAAATTAAAATCTCCCATTATAAGACTCTCTGATTTACTGGCCCACTCTATTTCCCTGGTACAGTTTCTTATTATACTCATCAGAGTCATTAGGCCTATAGCATACTCCTACTCTCAATTTTGATCTCCCAATGCTTATGTCACACCAAACTGACTCGACACTGCACTGTCCAGCGATGTCCACTGGCTTCACTTCCTTGGATTTTATGTATTTCTTAACTAATAGCATAACCCCTCCTCCCTTCTTATCCAGTCTATCCTTTCTGTAGACGTTGTACTCCCCAAATTCCAGTTCTGCATTCCTTATATCTGTGTGACACCAAGTCTCTGATATCCCAACAATATCTGCCTTTGATGTTTTGAGCAATACCTGAAATTCATCAAATTTATTTACTAAACTCCTAGCATTGGTGTACACGCAAGTGTACATGCACCTATTTCTATTCTTAGCTACCCTAACACAGCCCATGTGTTTACTTGTACCGCAATGACTCCCAGCAGTCTCTGAAATATCCTGAATCTTGTTTTTCAGGCTTCTGCTCATTCCAATAGAAGCGGTGCAAGAATCTCTTTCACCTCTGACAGTGGCTACTGTTAATCTATTCGTCTTTGTATCCCCCCAAGCTAGCAGTTTTCCGACCCACCTAACACTGCCTCGATAGCATCAAATATTCTTGCACCCTTTCTATTCAAGTGTATCCCATCCCTGTAGAAGCAATCTCTCCTGTTAACAAGTACAGTCCAGGCTGAAAAAAATTCTACCCCTTGAGCCTTGCACAATCTTTCCAGGGCCGAATTGATCGACAAGGCTCTCATCATATACTCCCTCCTATCGTGTATGGGCAGAATTGCAGACACTTTCAAATTCAACCCTATTTCATGGCTTTTTTTCAACAGTGACCTGTACTTGTTAAGCAATTCTGCCGGTCTCCTACTCTTGATATCGTTAGTGCCAACGTGTACAACTATATCACCTTTTGTGCCCTTAAAAGATGATATCTGCTCTACAACGTCATCAACCTTTGCCCCTGGCAGACATGCCCTGGTCCTGTTCCACTATCCTTTTTACAAAGCATGTTCCCCGTTTCCCTGACAATAGAGCCACCAACAACTACTAGTTCCTTTGGGACCAGTGCATTCTGCCTTGGGGGTTGCCGCTGTGTTTCACGATGACCAAGTGCAAGCTCTGGCGTTGATGTGGGCAGCTGAGAGCTTGATGGGCCCCTCAATTTAGTTCCTTCGAGGGCATCCGCCCTGTCCTTCAAGCTCTCATATAGGCCCATAAGAACGCTGAGTTGTTGCCTGATTTCGATACACTCCTTGCATCGTGCACACACAAAGACATCCCCCTGGCAATATCATGTCCCGTACCTGAATGCTCCACAAACATCATGCAAGCTGTGCATTTTAGAAGGCTGTGACTCAGAAGGCAACTGCCCCCCTCAGTTCTCCTCTGAGCCACAGCACTTCCATTAGCTTGAGTTTTTTGTTTTGCTGCTCTGGTCTGAGTCATGATTACTTATAATTTGAATGAAATTTCAATTTCAGTTTATAACCCTAACTTATCTCCAACACAGTTATAACGGGATATATAATTTTTAGTGTCACGTATTAATTATCTCTGAGTTCCCTTTATATAACTTTCTTATCAGTTATGTATTAATTATGTTACGTTTGTAATCTAAGTTGGTATATGTATTTAGTTAAAAGTGCAATTTAAATGCCAACAAAGTTCAACAAGTTTAATAGATTTTACCAATCGCTGAAAATATTATAACCTATACTATACTAACGCTACTACGTTCGATATATAACGATCGTATGACAAAGACAAAGGCGGGAAATTACGAACGGTAATCTATGGACACTTAAGTATTAATTAACTTTCAAATCTCGCTGTCTCAATTCAGAATAAACTAACAATCCTTACTAGGTCT
Source organism: Mastigoproctus giganteus (assembly GCF_048544385.1). NCBI lineage: Eukaryota > Metazoa > Arthropoda > Arachnida > Uropygi > Thelyphonidae > Mastigoproctus > Mastigoproctus giganteus. The sequence goes on along the minus strand of NC_143587.1, from coordinate 115,951,787 downwards.
ATAAGCTACTTACAAAAAAATAATTTGATGTAAAAAATATTCAATAAGCGGCTAAATATGGCTAAAAAAACTTCTCGTTCAGCGGAGTTGTAACTTGTAACACGTGGATTTGATACCCTTACCGATACTTTATGCAATTACAAGGCCGAGTAAAGAATAAATACACCAGATTAATCAGAAATATCAGATATGTTGTGATGTAGAAACTCAGCTAAGCAGGTTGAGAGCAAGCAAGCAACTTGTTTTCTTTGCAGTTAGATGGGACAACAGATATTACCAATGTAGCACATTTGTTGACACTTTTGTAAGATATATATTTGAGGGAAGTGTTCGATAAATTTTTTCTTGTAAGGAGTACTGCCAAAGATATTTTTGCAGATACATAAATAAAAATAAAATTTACTGGAATTGGTGCATTGGTGTTTGCTTTGATGGTGCCATAGCAGTGATGGGAAATCATGGCTCAAACCAGAGAAATTTTTCCTAATGTTACTTGGGTACATTGCAGTGTTCAGAGACATGTCTTAGCCTGCAAATGTTTGTAAAACCAATATAAAGAAGTATTTCTCAAATACTTCTTTAAATTCTTACTTAGTATAAGTGCAGATAGTTGTCAAGATATTGCTTACTATCATATTATGATATTTTATCTAATTAGTATTTTGAAAGTAATAAGTGGTTTATACATTTTAGGCTTACTTCGTTCTAAAACACGAATTGCTGTTCCACATCAGTATGGAAGAAACATGCTAGGAGTTTTGGATGAAACATGCACTCTAGACTATGGTCAAGTGTTTGTACAGTATTCAGAAAAGTTGGGAAATAGAGTTTCACCACTGCATATATTAGAGGGTATGGTATTAAAAGAGTATTCTTATTTTCATTTGGGAATATATTTATGTTTGTTTGATGAAATGCTATATAATGTTGTATTTCAAAAAACATTAACTTCAGTCAACTAATTAAAGTCAAAGAACTCTTTTTGATGAATATGAAAAATCTTTGCAAGTTTTTTTGACAAAGATCCATCTATCAAACGTTATCTGATTTTATACTGTGACCAGATTTTCCTGTAAACCACATTTAAGAGTTAGCATTTGTAGCTTCTCAGAAGTAAAACACAGATTATAGTTTAGTTCCATAAACTACCTAATTTTAATAACAATGAATAAATCAGATTATTATATAATAGGATAAACACAATCAAATATACAAAGATGATTACAATTAAGAAGGAATATAAGCCTATAAAGTATAGAATAGATAGGGCGATAAATCATCTAGATGCAGACAGAAATGGGAAGAATTATATTATTAAGAACTTCCTATCAGCACAGAGTAAAGGTAAATTGTTACTACGAAAGAATGATGATAAATAATACTAAGTCTATGTATAGACTGTATATTGGAATAAGAGATAAAGAAAGCAGAACAGCTGAACTCTCTAGATTTACAATGGGGAATCTGTCTTTTCAATTTGATTAACTCCTTCTCTTTCTCATCTTCATACTAGATTTGGTACTGTAGCATTTCTTTGTTTTTTTCTTTTTTTTAAAGTAAAACTGCATGAAAATCGGAATTTTTAAAAAAAATCAGTGAATTCTTTTCTTACTTTTGTTAAATAATATGGTTGTGATAAACAACTGAGAATAGTTTGCTGTAATTCTTTAGTTAATTATTAAAAAAAGGATGATATCCTCTCTCAATTTAGAAAGCAATAAAGATTAATAAAAGAACTTAGTTTCCTACTTCCTATTACCTACTTCCCCCCCTTCCTTTTAATTTTATTCAATTTAACAATTCAACCTAAATATTACGCAGATTAATTCAAGGTGAGTACCGCTCTATAAGCATTCGCTATCTTTTACTATAATTAAAGCTTTATTTTGTGTCTGCCTCACATAACATAAAGCAGTTACCACACTGACATTACATGATGCTATCGTGAAAATTAATAAAGAAAAGAGAAGACTGTCTTGGAATAAATGACCCTTGAAGCATTTCTGAAGAAGAAGAAGACTATTGCAACAAACCAACAATGAGCTTGAACCATCAACGATGTGTGTGCATTTAGTCGATAATGATGAAGAATAAACATTCTTTAACATTTGTATGACATAAATAATTTCTTTATTATTATAATTTGCTTGATTTTAAAGGCTATGCTTTCATTTCTTTGGTAAACAATTCATTGTTTAAGCATTCACTATTGTTTTGTTGGCCTTTATTTAACATTACTATGGTAAAATTTCATTGTTGAGAACGTTACCCATGTTTTTAACATTAAGTCCATGGAAAATAAATTCCCGCTTTACAAATTTTTGGTTTATGAGAGCTTGCTAGGAACGAATTAACTCATAAAGTTGGTAACTACCTGTGTTCTTTCTATGGAGAAATATTCAAGAATTAGATATTTTACAGATCAGTTTTCTTTCATTTTCACTATGAGAACCTACTACACATTATTATGAAAGAAGAAAGAAATTGGTGAAGAGTGGTCCTTATTTGGGGAAGTGACAAGTGCATAAAATATTACAAGTTTATCTTAGAGTCCTTGGCATTTTAATAATTTCACATAGTGTTATAGAGTAACCTCAGAAGAACATCTGGAATGAGGTTGTGGAGAAGAGATTTCTTATAATGATGTAAATTTTTAGAATCTGAAAATCATGAAATTTTAGATTATGAAGGTTCTGATAAGATAAAGGCATTTTGATGTGAACTCAGAGGGAGTCTCATGAGTGAGGATTTGGAGTTGCATAGGACTGTAATACCAAATGTTTTATCCTTACGGGATGAGTTGGAGTGCTCATTCCAAAAGGTTTGTACTGAAAATCAAGTACTAAAGGCAAGATTGCCAGCAGGATTCCATGGGTGATACTGCTCCCAAGGATAGGACGCATGCTCAGGGTGCTGCTCCCGCAAGTCAGAATGTGGTGATAAAGGTCAAGACTGTTATAATTAAGGCTCTAACCAATGGTTATAACTGAAGTGAGGATGTGAAAGATCAGTTCACGAAGTCTGTTTGACCAGTACTTGCTAACACTATGTTATTTCTGTACGTCACATCTGAAATAAAAGGGAGATGATTGAAGTATCGACATCTCAGGACATTGAAAAGATTGTGACCTGCTCAAAGATTAGCATTAGCATTAGCATTAGCTTTAGTAGAGGCATTTGATGCAAGAAAGCAAGCTTATGCAGCATCAGCCAAAAAAAAAAAAAAAAAACCCACTTCCAATTCACCCCTCTGTTAATTCAAAATACCTGTCCAGCTGAGCCTTAAACTTATTTAGGCTATCAACTTCCACGACAAGGGATGGGATTTTTCAGGCTTCTGCTTATTCCAATAGAAGCAGTGCAAGAACCTTTTTCACCTCTGCCAGTGGCTACTGTTAATCTATTAGTCTTTGTCTCCCCCAAGCTAGCAGTTTTCCGACCCACCTAACACTGCCTCGATAGCATCAGCAAATATTCTTGCACCCTTTCTATTTAAGTGTATCCCATCCCTGTAGAAGCAGTCTCTCCTGTTAACAAGTATAGCCCAGGCTGAAAAAAATTCTACCCCTTTGGTAGAAGCTGGAATTAGGGTTGGAGACAGATTGTCACTCTAAACTCTCTCTCCCTCAAACTAGTAATTTTCGATGTGTATAATTCAGTGACTTGTGAATATTTATTAGACCATCTTTTGGTCTAGAAATTTGCAAGATACTGGGATTTTTGAGGACACTTTCCATTCTAGTTTGTCTGTGGTTGCTAGAAATAAGATGAGAGAGAAGCTGGAATATATAACTACGTTGTGCAAGCTTCAGGACTAGTTAGAAAGCTTTTAGTGGCAAGACCATGAGTATATAGACTGGTCCTTGCACAGGGTGAGGGATCTTCTTGTGCCGACCTTGTGTTATCTGCATGGTATATGGCCATGTGGTGAAATATTGCAGGAGCGATGTCTTTGGCCAACATGTAGTGGAAGAGACCACTTCTTCAGACAGATTCCTAGTAAAGATAAGGGTCCCAGGTGTGAAAATTGTTGAAGACGTAAGGTCCCTTCAGCCCATGCAGCTATCAACAAGTTATGTCCCAAATATGCTCGTATTCTCAATATTGTTCAGTGTGGAATGGACTGTGTTAGCTTAGGTTGACTGCTTGGTTGGAGGGTAATGGGTCTCCTCTGGTGCACCCAACATGCTATTATAGCCAGGGTAGGCTAGTTTGGCCTGTTGGTTATTTGGTCTTTAGTGGCTGTGGAGAATTAAAAAAAAAAAACAAAACAAAACAAAAAAAAAAAAAAAACACCTGTTTTGGCTACCCTCCCATCTTCTGTTTTCCTCTTGCCTATAAATAGCTAATCTCCAACTTTTCAAAAGCAAATGTTTATGGGAAAGAAGTAGTAATGGCAAATGATGCAAGAAAGCAAGCTTTTATAGCATCAGCCAAAAAAAAAAAAAAAAACCCTGCCAAGTTCACTCATCCGTACTTTCGAATTTTTGTCTAGTTCTTCTGGAAACTTGTTCCAATAATCAACCACCCGTTGGCTGAAGGCAAACTTCTGCACATCATCCTGCAACCACCCTTTCTCAGTTTGAATTTATTCTCCTCCCCTCATGCTCATGGGTGTAGTTTTAGGAAATGGAAGAATGCCATTAACATTCAGATTACTCAATCCATTCAAAGCTGTTAAACACCTCAGTGAGATCTCCCTGCAGGTGCCTAGTCTTGAGATGCTGAAATTTGCAGAACTGAAGCTTTTCTAGGCAAGACCACCCTTTTGTTCCCATCACCAATCTGGCTGCCCTTTTCTGCACACGTTCTAGCAGATCTACATCCTTCTTAAAGTGTACTTGATAACTGTATACAGGCCTCCAGACCTGTATACAATTCTCAAGGTGCAGCCTCCCTGCTAGCAAAGAAGTTTCTGTATATCATTGATAAAACTTCATGAGCTGCCCCGGCAGCATATCTGTATTGCTTAGAGAATTTCATGTCTGACTGCATGATTACTCCCCAGATCTTTTTCATTCTCCACTAACCTGGGCGTAGTACCACACAGTTGATAAGTTAATCTGGGATTACTGCAACCCATATGCAGTACCTTGCATTTGGCAATTAAACTTGAACTGCCATTTCTCAGCACATCGACCTAATTTTCCTAGATCTTATTTCAGTAGCTCACCCTGATGACTGCCGTTAACCATCCTGCCATGCAAACTTACATTTAAGCCTGATTTCCCTTCATCAACATCATTGATAAATAATAAAAACAACAATGGGCCCCCAGCACTGAACCCTGGGGATATTCCACTAATAACATTAGTCCACGAAGAGCAGTGCCCATTAATAACCAATATCTGTCTTCTTCCACTTTACCATCCCTTTATTCATAGCAGTAACTTGCCCTTAATGCCACATTGCTCCAGTTTATACAGCGGTCTTTTATGTGCAACAGTATCAAAAGCCTTCCTGAAATCCATCCATCCATCCATCATATACTAAATCCAAGTATATGATGTCAAATTATTTTATGCATCCAGTTCCCTGGTCACTTCATCATAGTAACCTATCAAATTGGTTAGACAAGACCGCCCCTTAACAAATCCATGCTGTGATTGCAGTATAATTGCATGCCTGTCCAGATGGTTCTGCATTACTTCTTTAACCAGTGATTCCATTATTTTCCCTGTGATGGGGGGAATTTGGAATTTGTGGATTGGTCATTCATACACTAACAAGACATTTTTGTATTGCTTGCATAACTGTTTTCTACAACAGCATGTTAGAGAGGCAACAAGAGGAAGCAATCACTGCTGGTTATCAGCAGTGATTCTTCGTGCATTAAAAATCTGCATGTCAAAGACCCACTGGGTGGCAGCAATCAGTGTACTAACATGGAATTTAATTACCTACTGTCAAGGGTGGAGGGAAAGGCATTTTCTTTCCTAAGGGTGACTATAGTGGTCTCAGACAGTTTTTAAATTCTGTTGAGGGGGACCAATGATGTTACCAACAGCAAATTCCAAATGGGAATATTCAGGGAAGTAATCAAAGACGCTATATTATACTTCTCATACCAATGAAGAAATACTGTTCAAAACTTAGACCTAAATGGATGTCAGATGAACTATTGAAACAAGTGGCAGAGAAGAAAAGTGCATGGGATGCATATAAATTATCAGGTGATACAGAAGCCTATAGTAGATATAAATTAGTCTGTAATCAAGTCACAAAGCAGGTTAGGCAAGCGAAGACAGATTACGAGAAGTCTCTGGCAAAAGAATGCAAAGAAAAACAGCAAAGACTTCTACACTTATATTAATAGTAGAAGGAAGGGACTGAATCACACTGGGCCACTTGATGTCTATGGGTCAACTGTTGATGATCCTGCTCAGGTTGCAGACAAATTGAATAGGTATTTTTCATTTACATTCACCCATGAGGAATTCTTTAGGGAAGGGAATGCCAGAAGTTTATCAAACTCTAATGAGGAGCAAAATGACTTTGTGATAGCTGAAAGGAAAGTGGAAGAGAAATTGTTGAAGATGGACATGAAAAAAAAAAAGTTCCTGGGGTGGATGAAATCTGTCCAGTGATATTAAGGGAGGCAGCACAGGAGGTAAGCATACCCTTAGCCATAATTATGAGACCATCCTTGGATGATTCATGAGAAGTTCCTATGGACTGGAGAGTTGCAAATGTATCCCCAGTTCATAAAGGGGAATCGAAAGGCAATGTGAGTAATTATACCTGCTAGCTTAATGTCTGTTGTCTTAATATCTTATTTTTGTTTTACAGTGCTTATGTAATGTCACGCCAAACTGACTCAACATTGCACTCATCACCTATATCAACTGGATGCACTGCCTTAGATTTAATATGCTTCGTACTAAGAGCATGACCCCTCCACCTCTCCTGTCCTGTCTGTCCTTCCTGTATACATTGTACTCCCTGTATTCAAATTCAGCATCACTTATGTCTGAATAATGCCATATTTCCACTATTCCTACAGTGTCTGTTTTTGATGACTTAATGGATACAGGTAGGCCCTGCTTTACAGTGCTTCAATTTATGCTGTTTCACATTAATGCTCTTTTTAAATAATAACGAAAAAAAAAAAAAAAATAAAATAAAAAATCAAATGTAAAGAATCACACTGGGCCACTTGATGTCTTTGAAAGCGCAAGTGTAAATGCAGCACAGCAAGTGGGTACCTAGACAGCACTAGTGTTGACATCAGTTGCTTTTTCCTCGTCCACCAGTGTGCACGTCTTGTGAGCTGTGCCTTAAATTTTAATAATTTCCTGTGTTCATTAATGCCTTATTATTTTAAATAAATTGTGCAACCATTTCTTCTAAGCATAGTGGTGAATCTGTGCCTGCACATGTTAAAAAAAGCCTCAACGATGAAAAATGGACATTATTCGTCATATGGAATCTGGTGAGTGGCGTTTGTAGGTGTGCAAGACCTTAAATTTAGTACCTTCTACTGTTACCACCATTATGAATAATGCTGAGAAGATGAAGCAGCTACATACAGGAATTGTTAATGTAAGCATTTCTAGAACAACTTATTCAAGGAGTGAGAAGATGGAGAAGTTGTTAGTGCTGTGGATTTAGCATTAGTAAAGGGGCACATGATGCAAGAAAGCAAGCTTATATAGCATCAGCCAAAAAAAAAAAACACAAATCTTATAATTTCACCCACCCACTTGTTCCAAATTTTTGTCTAGTTCTACCTTGAATCTATTTAAGCTATCAACTTCTACAATGAAGATGAAAGTTTGTTCTAGCAATCAACCACCCGCTGTCTAAAGGCAAACTGCCACACATCTGTCTTTCCTCAATTTCAATTTAAGCCCTCTCAGACAATTATTCTGAGCAAGAGAAATAATCCCATCAACATTGAGCATGCTAAAACCATTCAAGGCTCTATACACCTCAATCAGATCACCTTGCAGGTGCCTAGACTCAAGACACTGTAATTTGCAAAACTAAGCCTTTCTTCGTAAAAGCAACCCTTTGTTCCATTCACTAATCTTGTTGCCTTTTTCTGCACTTGCTCCAGCAGCTCTACATCCTTCTTGAAATGAGGCCTCCAGACCTGTAAACAGTACTTAAGATGTGGCCTGACCATTGCCTTATACAAGGGAATAATCACCTCCTTATCCCTGCTAGAAAAATTCCTGTATATCATTGACAAGATACCATGAACTACTCTTGCAGACCATCTGCACTGCTCAGAAAACTTCATATCTGCTTGCACAGTTACCCACAGGTCCTTTTCATTCTCTACCACTGTCAGTATAGTACCACACAATTGATACGTCACTCTGGGGTTACTGCTTCCCATATGCAGTACTTTACATTTGTCAATGTTAAATTTCAGTTGCCACCTTTCAGCCCATCTGCTCAACTTTTCTAGATCCTGTTGCAGCACCGTACTGTCATTAATGTCATTAACAACACTGTCAACCTTCGTATCGTCTGGATAGACGACATGAACCAAAATAACATTCCTGTAACACAGGCAGTGGTTATGGACAAGTCTAGGAGCTAGAAGCAATGAAATTAATGAGGAATTGGAAGAGACTGAATCATTTTCAGGTAGCAGGGGATGGTTTTCCCAGTTCAAAAACTGGATCACAATTCACAATGTAAAAATTAATGGTGAGGCGGCTAGCGCCGACGCTGCAGGTGCTGAGGAATATTCTCCCATATATTCCAAAAGTTAATGTACGAAGACTGATACACCCCAGACTTTTTCTTTAATGTTGATGAAATGAGGCTGTACTGGAAGAAGATGCGTGGTAAGACATACATAGCCTGTGAAGAGAGGTCTGCCCCTGGTTATAAGGCTGGAAAAGGTCAGCTTACATTACTTCTGGGTGGTAATGCATCAGGCACTTTTAAGTTAAAGCCGATGTTGGTGTACCATTCAGAGAATCCATGTGTTATGAAGAGCATTGTGAATACTCGACTTCCTTCTTGCGCTCTAATAAGAAGGTGTGGGTGACCCTTTTTAGTAAATGGTACACTACATACTTTTGTCCAGAGATGGCTCAATTTTGTGCAGCAAACAACCTGCCAAAAAATGTTGTTTTAGTCCTCAGCAATGCTACAAGACATCGAGCCAACCTTGACGATATCCCTAATAACGTTCTGAACATGAAGGTTGTTTATTTGCCATCCAATCAGGGCATTATTGCAACCTTCAAGGCATACTATTTACAAACGTCCTTCAAAGAAATTGTTGAGGCAGTGCAGGTATCTAACTCAATGATTGTGAGGGACTACTGGAGGTCCTAGAACATCCATAAGGCCATAAGTAACGTTGCTGCAGCCTGGAAAGAAGTGTTGGAATCATGCATGAATGGCGTTTGGAGGAAATTGTGACTTGATGCAGTGTCTTACTTTCTTGAGTTTGAGTCAGTTTCAGCAGTGGCTGAAGATGACACTCGAGTGGCTGAGGATGCTGGCTTTGACAAGGTTGACATTGATGATGTCAGTGAGTTGCTGTAAAGCAATGATGAGCCTCTTTCAAAGGAGGACTTATCAAACATGGAAGAGTCTACCTCTTGGTATATGGAACTATCTGATATAATTACCTGTAATTTTTTATTATAATCCGTTTTATTTAAAATGACTACAGTGTCAGCTTGGTGAATTACAATATCCTTATTTTCCCTTAATTCCCATAAAGCAATAGCTTAATTTCTATTTAATTGCAGTACACCTGGCATTCTAGGATTGTTTATGATCTGATTAACTTGTTGGATTAAAACATTGTTTTGGGGGGATGTCTCTAAGACTAAATTCAAGGTCTACTACTAACTGTTTCTTTGGTAGAGTACATGGGGGTAGATTATAATTTAAACCTTTTTCTAACAGAGCAACTTGGTGTTCAATTAATTTATATGAAGAAAGATTTGTAATATTTTTGTAAATCTTTATTTTATCTGTATTATGAGTGGGGGAGAGTTGGTATTTGAGTCACGTTCGGTTCATGTCCCCGAGTTGATACATTATATTGTACGGGTACCCGATTGTTATCATTGTAGTTCCTGTTCCGATTATTAGTCATGTTTTTGCTATGTGGATCAATTGTATTGTTACGAACATTTCTGAATCCACATAGTCCTTGTAGTTTGTTGAAATGTCTAGTCCTAAATTCAACCTCTAAGGCTTTTCAGCAAAAATCAATAAAAGTTTTCAAAACATTCCAATCATTGGAGTGCAAATATTTTTTGATCTTGTTACAGTACCCTTGTATTTGTCTGAAGAATATCCTTTTTATCTGCAAACCTGGATTCGAGCGCGAGGTTTGATAATTTTATGTGACATAGACAAAACTAATCGATTTTTACCTCAGATCCTCTGGTTAAAATTTATCTTCGCAAACTTAAGATAATATTCTCTTGAAGATGTTTCTTAAAAATAAAATGTGATGATTGTGGGCAAAATATTTTAAAGTTATATTAATGTAAATATGTATCAAACCACCTTTTTAGCAACCTTTTTAGAGGTACAGAAATGAAAATAGTAGCAAAACCGGGCCATAAATTATATGCAACACAAAAAAACACACGGTACTATCGACTTCCGAACAAACACATGACCTCGTCTACTACATTTCATGTAAGGATTGTGATTCTTCTTACATTGGATCTACCAGATGTATTTTAAACTCGAGGGTTAAGCAACATGAAGCATCAGTCTGTGCATCATGTGCAAATGCATCGGAACTAGCATTCCATGCGATAAATGAAAACCACACATTCCTGTTTAATGAAGCCAAAATTTTAAATATTCAACATAATTATACTAAGTTATTGATTGCCAAAATTTTAGAAATGAAATTACCAAAAAACTATTAACATTCAACGTCCATTTCTCATATCCAATTTGTGGCCATTCAAACGCATGTGTACCAAAGACTAATCTCCTATTTATAAGATTCCGAACACACGTTTTGTTTGTTTCATTCCACCCTGTGAACATGACACTTGCTGAAAAGTTTTAGTCTGCCCAAGGAAGGAATTTTTAGTGGATTTTAAATTCATTGTTTTATCGTACTCTCATTTTAATAGTATTTCATTCATATTTAAAATTCACATTTATGACAAAATGGGGGCTTTGATATTTCTGGTGTCTGGTTGGGGTTCACCACTGTGATCCTGGAGTGTTGGACTGTCTGTGTGTCAATGGTGAGAAACACATTGAGTTTTAAATTATTTTAAATTATGTAATCTTGTTTTAACGTATCATTTCGTAATTTATTCGCATAAGGAGAATTGGTAAAGAAGAAAACCTACTGACTGAATAAAAAGTAACTCCTTGTTTATTTCTAAAATATTAGAACATAGGGAAAATTTAGCATATGTAAGCTCTCATTTATGTAGTATAGATTTTACAAACAATATCTCTTCTTGCAATATACAATCTTCATTGAAATAAAGAACCATTAGAAGGGCCTTATTGTCAGTAACTGTGGAATCATCAATCTGAATAGAAAATTTTATTTGTTTTAGTGTATCAGTTAGCTTCTTTTCAATGTTAACTGACATCTCATCGATTTGCCTTCCAACTGAATCTTTGCTCAATGGCAATGCTTTTAAAATACTGGAAGGATTTTGATGCATCACTGTTGAAATTACAGTCTCTAATGCAGGTCACATAACAGTCTCACAAACTATATGAGCACTACCAGTTTAATATTTAATAAAACGAGTAAGTACTGTATAAAGTATTTTCTTGTTTAAAATTACATGGGGGCGATTAGGAAAAAAATTGTGTAAAAAAGCCATTTAGGGGGTGATAATTAAAAAAAAAAGGTTGAGAAACACTGGCCTAAACAAAGCCATTTTGGCAGTTTACTGCAAATGGAACAGGTGGGTTTGGGTGACACAAGAAATATTTTTTTGGATTGGTACACAAACTGTTTTTGCCCTACTGTGCTCTGTTTTTGTTAAGAGAATGAGTTACCAGCCAAGGCTCTTTTTCTCTTGGACAGCACCCCTGGCCATCCTGCAAACCTTGCTGAAGTCAGAACATCTCTGGACATCAGTGTTGTTTACATACTACCAAACACCATTTCAGTTTTGCAACAAATTGACCAGGGGCAGAGGTAAAACCTATTACCTCTGCCAAACCTTCATGGAAATTGTGAGAGGTTTGGACAAGTCAGACAAAACTATCAAGAATTATTGGTGCTCATTCGACATTTTGAAGGGCATTAATAACCTCAATACAGCCTGGGAGGAAGCGTCAGTGAACTGTTTGAATGGAGTGTGGTGTAAACTTGTTCCACAATTTATGCCTGACTTCAAAGGATTAGAGCCAGTGGAGAACATTGTTTAAGATGTTAGCAGACTGGCACAAGAGGTGGAATTGGACGAGGTTACAGCTGAAGATGTAACAGAGCTGTTGGATGCCATGGACAGTGGCTTTCCAACGAAAACTTGGAAGAATTGGCTAAAGAACTAAGCAACAGAAGGTGGAGGAGGAGAAAGAAAAAGATGAAAAGCCTCCTCTAAAATCTGTGAATACAAGCAATCTACAGCGCATTCTTTCAGCCATGGAGACCCTCACTGATGAGTTCTGTTGAGATTGACCATGACTGGGAGCAAAGTGCGAAAGTGCAAAGGAGTGTAATTGCCCTTATTCTGAGATTCTCAAAGAAAGAGGAAATCTTGACAGTCAACACTGCATGCTTTCTTCAGAAAAGGGAAAATCCTTAACCAGGGATTTCATCAGAGAAGTAAAAGCTCTGCATTGTGCCACTGTCAAAAAAGATCAATGCAGGGGCCTTACAGTGGTGCTTACAAAAACTTTCGGTCTGGGCTTCAGTTAGTTTGGTTATTTTATACTGTATTATATTTAATTGATTTTAATTAATTATTATATTTAATTGATTTTTATATTCATAAAAATGCTGTTTTTACATTCATAGCATTCATTTCAGAGCTTTAAATATAATAATATTATATTACTTATGTAAATTTTTGAGAGGGGCCTGAAGCTCACTGACTTACATTATATAATTAGGTTAATTTTACATGATTTTTTTTGCAACAGTTCCTTGGAGTGGAACCCTGTCATAAACTAAGGGCTACCTGTATAATGTTTGTTTTGATATGTCCACATTGTGTTGATTTTGTATAAAAAAAAAAAAAAAGTCAGAGTCAGTTTATAAGCAGTTCTTAATGGAAAAAAAAATCATCATTGAATTATTGTAGACATGGTACAGGCATAGTCATTATGATTAAGATTGAATATGTTACATTGATACAAGCTTGATTTGAATCAATTTTACCATTACCATCTAGTGAAAAGTGTATCATAATGATTTTTTGATGTTATTAGAGCATCTCATTGATCCAAAAATTTAAAATGAACACATTTTGAATATTGTATGCAACTACTTGGAGCAACATGAAGTTTGCTTATTCTGAGTTGTCCTGATCATCACACAGAATTTTGAGTGACTTTGTATTATAATGTTGTATTATAATTTTGGCAATACCGTTTTGTGAGAGATTCATATTTTGACATTCCCAGAGTCAGCAATAATGAGAATGTGCATTCACAGTTTCTCGCTTCCAAATGAACGTATTTTAAGTATTCAACATTATGGATTACTCAACATGCTTTTAACAAGTCAAGCATTTTTATGAATATAAATGAATGATATATTAGTGCTGTGTACAAATTTTTCTCCTATGTATGCTGTGTCTTATCATGCTACATATGAAGCATAACTTAGGTAAGTTGTGCTTATTATCTAAGCTTGAAAAAAATTTTTTCTTTTTTTTTATTTCAATACCATATAATTTTGAGCGTTCAGTTTTATATCCAAGAAAATATGGTAATTAGAATAAATCTTGGGGTAACAAGATAAATGTATCTGTTGCGAATTAACTATTGCAATATACAGGGATTCCTGATTCACACAGGACATACGGCATTGCAATCCTCATTAATGTATCTTTTACTGATCTTTATAGATTCAAATATGATTTTCTGTTGTAGTGTGCAACTCTTTCTTGAACGATTATGTCATTATACAAAACACATCAAATGTTTCCAGAGGGGAAATCAAGTAGTATCAGATCGAGGAATCATGGCAGCTATTTGATTGTTTCTAGTTTTCCAATTCATTTATTAGGAAACTTTTAAGCAAAGGACTGTTGAACATTAAATACAAGTGTAGTGGTGCATTATCCTGCTGGAAGAAATGTATGTTGATAATTCAGCATTATCAAGGAACAGTGTGAAGAAATTCTTGCAATAGTCAGATATGCTTTACTTTTCACAGTATTATTGAAAAGTAGGGTCCTACTAGCTGCCTGGCCATTCGCATCCCTCCACATACCATTACCATTACATGTTAAATGCGCATTACTTCACTCCACAGTGGGTGTTCCTTTGGCACAATAATCTTTGAAACAATAATTTAAAGTTTGCTGTTGGAATAACCATTAAAATAAAACAAGGCCTTATCACTAAACAATATTGAATGGCTTCATCTTGCTAAAACCATTCATAGAATTTCTGTTGTCCATGTCATCACAGACAGGCTGCCAGGGCATGGAGTCTTGTCAATGATATATAGGAATTTTGTTAGCAGGGACAGGGAGGTGATAATCCCGTTATACAAGGCAATGGTCAGGCTACACCTAGAGTACTGTGTACAGATCTGGAGTCCTCAATTTAGGAAGGATGTAGAGTTGCTAGAACGAGTACAAAGAAGGGTAACAAGATTAGTGAGGGGGAACAAAGGGGTGCTCTTACCAAGAAAGGCTTAAGTTCTGCAAATTGCAGTGCCTGGAGAGTAGGCACCTGCGAGGTGATCTGATTGAGGTGTATAAGGCCTTGAATGGGGGTGAGCAAGCTGAATGCTGATGGGATTCTTCGTCTTGCTCAGACTAAGAACCTGAGGGGGGCACAGTTTCAAATTCAGGAAAGATAGTTGTAGAATAAATGTGCAGAAATTTGCCTTTAGCCAGCGGGTAGTTGATTGGTGGAACAGGCTTCCATCTTTTGTTGTGGAAGCTAATAGCCTAAATAAATTTAAGGTTGAGCTGGACAGGCATTTGGAAACGAATGGAGGGATGAAATGGGAGGGTTTTTTTTTTTTTTTTTTTTTTGGTTGATGCTGCATAAGCTTGCTTTCTTGCATCGTATGCTTCTATTAATGCTAATCACTATGGAGCTCTCATATAAGATTAATTGTATATAGATGGAATTTGTTACTGTTTAGAATATGATGAACACTGTGTGACTGGTTCCATGTGAGAGTATCCTTGTAGGCTATTTTGAACTTTCTGCAGTTTGTCCAAGCATTTTTTTTTTTTTTTTTTTTTGCATTTTCTTTACTAGTAGCACTTTTTGATTGACCTTCACAGCAGTAATCATGGGCACTTTAAATTATCTTGAAACAAACAGTTAACCAATTTTATAATGGTTGTGTTATCTGGCTTATAATATTTTTATGAGGCAGGTAAAAAATGGTTGCAAAATTCACTTTGCTCACCAGCACAATGCAATTAGATGCAATCTGTTGATCTTGCATAATATTTTGTATTTATACAAATTTGTATTTATGCCAATCACCACATTTCTGCATTTTATATTTTTATATAACTTTTTACAATTTGGTAGTGTATTATAACAGTGTTGCGGTGCTCAATACATTCTGCATTGATATCAATATTTTTAGAAGAATAAGAGAAACTTACCTCAATATGATACGTAGAACACTGCCATATGATACTCTCCAGAAATGAAAACGAATAAAAGATTAATGCAAAATGATTACAGTAAAAAATTAAATTTAAAAAAATTTTAAAATTTATTAAAATTCAAAAAAACAATTAAAATTTTAATTAAAATTAAAGTTAAATATAAATTTTGAAAAATGATTTTCCTTCCTGAAGCATATAATGCTTTTCGACTATATGTCGTGATCACAGGAATGGAAATTATGGAATGTGTGAGGTTGAATCTTAGAGAGATTATTTGTCCTCGCATGCATCCTAGATTCAATTTTATGTTGGAAAGGTAAAATACGGATACTAAGTCATTAAATTTTCTAAATTTCAAGCTTACTCAGGACGCGAATAAAATCCAATTTAACTCTAATGTAAACCAACAAACACTGGTATGCTTCTATATTATAACAGCTATTACCCGTTCACCTACAAAAGGGCTATTATCTTTAATCAGTTTCTCAATGCCTATAAATATTCAACTACGGAATCTACTTTAGACTCAGAAATACAGATATTAACCAGCAGTTTCTTAAACGGGGCTACCCCCCTTGTTACAATAAACTGAATAAGGGTACAAGCTAAGGATAGGACGCAAAAACTACACCAACCAACCAACCAACCAACCAACCAAAAATAGTAACATGAAAAATACTTTATTTCTGTCCCATACATTGAACAGTGGAACAAGCAGCTTCACAGATTCTTTGAAGGTACCGAATTTAAGATTTTGGCCAGACCAATATGGAAATTACACGCTATACTGAACAGTTGCTCTTCTTTTGCAACACAAATAAATGACTTGGTAAACAACATTTCTTGCAGTGATTGCAACTTGTCTTACCAAGGATCCATGCAATTCCCACTGATTGTTTGCATAAAACAGCACACATCCTCAGTTCTACTTCTTGTTCAGCAGCATCAGAATTAGCCTTTCATGCCTTAATGAAAACCATACATTTTTATTTAATGAGGCTAAAATACTTAAGTGTCCAACTTAATTATACAAGACTATTGCAGAAACTGTCAAAATTAAATTACATGAGAATTCTATTAATGTTCGTCATCCATATCTAATCTCCAATTCATGGTCTTTTGTATGCATGCACGAAGACAAATAATCATGGACTTCCATGCGCATATGTGAGGAAAAATAATCTCTCTAAGATTCAAGCTCACACACTCTGTAATTTCCATTCCTGTGATCACCCCATACGGTCTAAAAGCATTGTTTGCTTCAGGAAGGAAAATAGTTTTTAAAAATTTCCATTTAACTTTAATTAATTTTTTTTGTTTTTTGAATTTTAATTAATTTTTGAATTTTTTAAATTGATTTTTTTACTGTAATCATTTTGCATTAATCTTTTATTCGTTTAAATTTATATAGAAGTGTTCTATGTATCATAAAACACTTCCTTATAAATGTTCCATGTATCATATTGAGGTAAATTTCTGTTATTCTTCTAAAAACCTTTTACAATTCACAATTGCTTTACAATACTACTCTTGCACTGCTTGAAAAGGTGAAATGTATGTGAAAATACCAGTGCTGCAGATTGCACTGGAGTAAAGTCTCCAAAAAATTTGTACTGACTGAGCATCTGGACCATTTGTACCGAGCATCATTAGGCATATTTATTATATTGTGCATTTGGATCAGGTACTGTGAATGAAACTGTGGTTATCTGTGTCATAAATTTAAAGTGAGCATTTTTTTATTTTTTAATTTAAGGCTTAGAATATGATGCTAGTAATCAGTTTGGAAAATTCACTGTGTATGCATTTCTCAATTATGGTGATTTTTGTTTGCAAATTTTTACCAATTGCCCAAGGGGATACCCTGCATTTATTGGCAAAAAGTAAAGACATTAGTGAAACTTTTATTCTTATATGTGGAATAGTGGTGCATCGTTAAGTCCTTGAGGCTGTCATAGACATTCTCTCAGTCATATTCAGCAGGGCTTGGTTCCTGGGAGTCTAAAATGGTGATGGAACTGATATTCAGGTGACAATCAAGTCAAGCAGACTGAATTTCGGCAAAGTCCGGTCATTCTGTGGCAGCCAAATCCTGAAATATAGCACCCAGAATACTGGAAGTCCTGAAATATGCATGGCACCCAGTTTACTAGAGATAACCACCCAGGTGTGAACCAACATAAGCAGGCAATACTAGGTGGTAAATGACTCTCATCAACTGGTGCAATACCATCATTTTGCTTATTGGAGGCTTGAAGTGGTGCAACCCATGTTTAGTCACCAGAGCAAAGATCTGAAAACTACCCCTTCCATCTCTTTCATCATGAAGCTTGATTGATGTCTTTTGAGGTTATGATGAACATGGTGAGATCCAATCTTTCTTACATTTCGAGGGTACAGCTCTAGATAGTCCACCAGACCAAACCTATTGGTAACTCTCTAGGCTTCCGGATCAGCGGAGCAATATGGCCTTAGTTGCTAATGCTCCTAAAAACCAAATAATTAATTAACTAACTAATCCGGATCAGCTCGAAAAGCTGATTCGGAAGCCAAGTGAATGTGAGCGACAAACTACAAAGAATAGCCAATACAAACACAACTGAACCAGAACTGGAAGAGGAATGAACATGAACTACAACCCAGAGCAGCCAAAGTGAAAACAGATGAGACCATGATATCCAGAGTAGAAGAAGCGTGGAAGAAGGCCCTAACAGAATTTGAGAGAAAAATACACCACACGTTAGTGCAAAAATACCAGCTGATCAAAGAAAGCATTAGCATTAGTAGTGATGCAAGAAAGCAAGCTTATGCAGCATCAGCCAAAAAAAAAACAAAACACTTCCACTTCACCCCTCCGTTCATTCGAAATAACTGTCCAGCTGAGCCTTAAATTTATTTAAGCTATCAACTTCCACAACAAGGAATGGAAGTCGATTCCACCAACCAACTACATGCTGGCTACAGGCAAATTTCTGCACATCTATCCTACATCTGTCTTTCCTCAATTTGAATTTATGCCCTCTCAGGTGATTATTCTGAGCAAGAGGAAGAATCCCATCAGCATTGAGCATGCTTAAACCATTCAAGGCTTTATACACCTGTATCAGATCACCTCGCCGATGCCTAGTCTCCAGACACTGTAATTTGCAAAACTTAAGCCTTTCTTCGTAAGAGCAACCTTTTGTTCCATTCACTAATCTTGTTGCCCTTCTCTGTACTCGTTCCAGCAGTTCTACATCCTACTTGAAATGAGGCCTCCAGACCTGTATACAGTTCTCAAGGTGTGGCCTGACTATTGCCTTATACAAGGGAATAATCACCTCCTTATCCCTGCTAGAAAAATTCCTGTATATCATTGACAAGACACCATGAGCTACTCATGCAGCCCGTCTGCACTGCTCAGAGAACTTCATATCTGCCTGCACAATTAACCCCAGGTCCTTTTCATTCTCTACCACTGTCGGTGTAGTACCACAGAGTTGATGCATTGCTCTGGGGTTGCTGTTTCCCATACGTAGTACTTTGCATTTGTCAATGTTAAACTTCATTTGCCACCTCTCAGCCCATCTGCTCAACCTTTCCAGATCCTGTTGCAGCAGCATAGTGTCAGTAGTGTCCTTAACAACCCTGCCAACCTTTGTATCGTCTGCAAACTTGGACATTAAGCTTGATATACCATCATCAATATTATTTATAAATACAGAAAACAACAATGGACCCTGAGGGACTCCACTAATAACATTAGGTTATGATGAGCAGTGTCCATTGATTACCACTCTCTGTCTTCTCCCCCTCAACCACTCCTTTATCCATAGCAGCAATTTGCCTCCAATGCCATATGGCATTGGAGGCAAATTTTCTTCTCTGCCATATGTCTCCAATTTGTGCAGCAGTGTTCCATGTGCAACAGTATCAAAAGCTTTTCTAAGATCCAAGTATATAATATCAAAGTTATTCCCTGCATCCAGTTCTTTTGTGACTGCTACATAGTATCCAATCAAATTGGTCAGGCAAGACTTTCCCTTAACAAAACCATGTTGTGTCTGAGCTATAACTGAAGTCTTGTCTAGATGATCCTGCAGTGCTTCTTTAACCAGTGCCTCCATTAATTTTCCTGGAACAGAAGTTAAACATACAGGTCTATAATTACTTGTGTCAGCCTTTGATCACATTTGCACATCTCCAGTCTATGGGTACCTCCCTTGAGTCCAAGGAAGCTGTCATAATTATGGCTAAGGGTTTGCTTACTTCCTTTGCTGCCTCCTTTAATATAACTGGATAGATCCCATCCACCCCAGGTGCCTTTCTTGTGTTTATTTTCAACAATTCTTCTCCACTTTACTCTCAGTTATTACAAGATTATCTAGCTTACTGCCATAGTTGAATACACCTCTGGCATTCCCCTCACTGAATAACTCTTCATGTGTGAATGTCGATGCAAAATATTCATTTAGTTTGTTAGCTACCTGAGCAGGATCATCAACAGTTGAACCATTGATATTAAGTGAACCAATCTGATTCATCCCCTTCCTTCTAGAGTTTACATAAGTAAAGAATTCTTTGCTGTTTTTCTTTGCATACTTTGCCAAAGATTTCTCGTAATCTGCCTTCGCCTGCCTAACCTCCTTTGTAACTTGGTTACAGAGCAACTTATATCTATCACAGGCTTCTGTGTCACATGTTAATTTATATGTATCCCATGCATTTTTCTTCTCTGCCATATGTCTCATTAGTTCATCTGACATCCATTTAGGCCTAAGCCTTGAACAATATTTCTTAGTTGGTATGTATAGCCTAGTAGCTTCCAAGATAAGTTCTTTGAATGCTTCCCATTTTGAATTTGCTGTTGGTAACATCATCAGTTGGTCTCACTGTATAGAATTTAAATACTGTCTCAGACCATCGCAGTCGCCTTTACGAAAGCAAGAACCCTTCCCTTTACCCCTGATGGTAGTTACCTCTTTGAGTAAATCCCACTTCAGCACACTGTGATCACTGCCACCTAGTGGTTCCTTTATCTGCAGATTCTTAATGCATGAAGAATCACTACTGATAATCAAATCAAGAGTATTATTCCCTCTAGTTGCCTCCCCAACATGCTGATGTAGAAAACAATCATCCAATAAATTCACAAAATCCTT
This sequence comes from Mastigoproctus giganteus, assembly GCF_048544385.1. Classification (NCBI taxonomy): domain Eukaryota; kingdom Metazoa; phylum Arthropoda; class Arachnida; order Uropygi; family Thelyphonidae; genus Mastigoproctus; species Mastigoproctus giganteus. The sequence continues at coordinate 115,930,909 of NC_143587.1, read as the reverse complement.
GCTAGTGTGTGAGTAACCAACTCACAAATTCCAGTCAATATCTGGGAAATTAAAATCCCCCATTATAAAACTCTCTGATTTACTGGCCCACTCTATTTCCCTGTACAGTTTCTTATTATACTCATCAGAGTCATTAGGCCTATAGTACTCTTCTACTCTCAATTTTTACCAGTGCTTATGTCACACCAAACCGACTCGACACTGCACTGTCCAGCGATGTCGACTGGCTTCACTTCCTTGAATTTTGTGTTTCTTAACTAATAGCATAATCCCTCTTCCCTTCCTATCCTGTCTATCCTCTCTGTACACATTGTACTCCCGATATTCCAGTTCTGCATTCCTTATATCTGTGTGACACCACGTCTCTGATATACCAACTATATCCACCTTTGATGCTTTGAGCAATACCTGAAATTCATCAAATTTATTTACCAAACTCCTAGCATTGGTGTACACGCAAGTATATATGTACCTGTTCCTATTCTTAGCTACCCTAACACAACCCATGTCTTGACTCGTACCGCAATGACTTCCAGCAGTCTCTGAAATATCCTGCATCTTGTTTTCCAGGCTGCTGCTCATTCCAATAGAAGCAGTGCATGAATCACTTTCACCTCTGCCAGTGGCTACTGTTAATCTATTAGTTCTTGTATCCCTCCCCCAAGCTAGCAATTTTCTGACCCACCTAACACTGCCTCGATAGCATCAGCAAATATTCTTGCACACTTTCTATTTAAGTGTATCCCATCCCTGTAGAAGCAGTCTCTCCTGTTAACAAATACGGAACAGGCTGAAAAAAATTCTACCCCTTGAGCCTTGCACAATATTTCCAGGGCCAAATTGATTGACAAGGCTCTTGTCATATACTCCCTCCTATCGTGTCGGGCAGAATTGCAGACACTTTCAAATTCAACCCTAATTCACTGCTTTTTTTCAATAGTGACCTGTACTTGTTAAGTAATTCTGCCGGTCTCCTACTCTTAATATCATTAGTGCCAACGTGTACAACTATATCATCTTTTGGGCCCTTAAAAGATTACATCCGCTCTACAACATTATCAACCTTTGCCCCTGGCAGACATACCCTGGTCCTGTTCCACCTATCCTTTTTAAAAAGCATGTTCCCCGTTTCCCTGACAATAGAGTCACCAACAACTACTAGTTCCTGTGGGACCAGCACATTCTTCCTTGGGGGGTTGTCGCTGTGTTGCGTGATGACAAGTGCAAGCTCTGGCGTTGATCTGGGCAGCAGAGAGCTTGATGGGCCCCTTAATTTAGGTCCTACGAGGGCTTCCACCCTGTCCTTCAAGCTCTCACATAGTCCCACAACAACAACGCTAAGTTGTTGCCTGATTTCGTTATACTCCTTGCATCCCGCACACACAATATGATGTCCCATACCCGATTGCTCCACAAACATCATGCAAGCAGTGCATTTTAATACTCTGTGATTCAGAGGGCAACTGCCCCCCTCAGTTCTCCCCTGAGCCACAGCACTCCCATTAGCTTGAGCCTTTTGCTTTGCTGCTCTGATCTGAGTCACGATTTTGATTTAATTTCAATAAAATTTCGATTTCAGTACAAAATTATAACCCTAAACTTGTATCCCAACACAGTTATAATGTTAACAGATATTATAATGTTACAGATATTTTTCAGTATCAAGTATTATCTACGAGTTCTGTTTATATAACTTCCGTATCAAGTTATATATTAATTAATTATGTTATGTTTGTAATCTAAGTCATTATATGTATTTAGTTAAAAGTACAATTTAATTGACAACGAAGTTCAACAAAATTAATAGATTTTACTGATTAATTGACAATATTATATTATATACTGTACTATACTAAGCTTAAGCTATCTAGTTCGGGATATAACATTGTGTCGTATAACAATGACGGCAAGTTATGAACAGTAAATCTACGCACAATTAACTTCCAAATCTCACTGTCTCAATTCAGAATAAACTAAGGATCCTGACTAGGTCTATAAGCTACTTATAGAAAATAATTTGATGTAACAATTGGTCAATAAAGCGGCTAAATATGGCTAAAAAACCTCTCGTTCAGCGGAGCTGCAACTTGTAACACGTGGATTTGATACCCTTACTGATACTTTTATGCAATTACAAGGCTGAGTAAAGAATAAATACACCAGATTAATCAAAAAATCACAAAATAATGCTATACTACTAAATTTAAATCAAAAGTTTTAGAAAAACAATAATTTCAATTCGATAAATAAGAAAATCCACTTAGTGGCTTTGAACACGTCTGAACACGTTTGAACTCCCCCTAGCCTTGTCAGCAGATCCGAATATGTATATGTATTACAAGTACGAACCCCAGGCCATGCTAGAGACTGCTACTCACAAACTATACTGGGACTGTGCCCTAATAACTGATAAGATGATCTTGCACAACAGACCAGACATAACCCTCATTTGCAAGAAGGAAAGGGCTATACCTGATTGACATAATGGTGCCAGCAACCTCTAAAAAACCTACAAGGAAAAGAGCAAGAGGTAAACAGACCTAAAACAGGAAGTCAATGGAATGTGACATATGGAACAAGTAATGGCCATTCCGGTCACTGTGTCAACCACTGGCAGGGTGCCAAAGAGCCTCCATAAGAACCTAGCAGCAATAGGCCTCCCAGAGAACACTTACATGAAACTCCAGAAAGCTGCGATTCTGAACATCTGTAGGATAGTAAGAGAGTTCCTCAACCAACAGTAATAACAATAATAATAGTAACCAGACACAAGAAACCACCCCATACACTTGGTATCAGTACCTGTGATGGGGCAGAAAAAATTCCTTAAAAAAAAAGAGAAAAAGTTTTTAAAAAAAATAAAGTGAAATACACTATACTGAAAACATTAAATATATGTAGAGTGTAATTAGAATCTGTTAGTGGGAACGATACTATATGCTTGATTATATGAAATCAGGAGGACTAACTTGTCCTTTTATGTGTTTTGTGGCCAGTACAATTTCAGGCTATGTAGTTAATGCAATAGTCACAAGAACATTGCACCAGAGGTTGTCACTCACAGTAGAAAAAAACTTTGCCTATGCAACAACTTTCCCTGCTGTTTTGGCATCTTTAGCAAATGGCATTGCCAAAAAAGGTTAATCTATCATTTATTTAAGAGACGAGAGACACTGCTATGACAGCTTGTTTTGATTTGAAAAAAATCTCAAAAAGGTCTCTGTTAGGGAGTAGAAGACAGAAAATAGTTAGTAGACAGTTTTGGGTTTTTTTTTTTTTTTTTTCTTAGGAGCATTAACAACTAAGGCCATATTGCTCAGGGGATATGCGGTGGTTATTCCCTGACCTTTCCGCATCCTCCGTATTTGGTGGTCGCGGGCTCAAACCCAGGTCTAATCAAGAAGCATGTGCTACGCACTGCTGCTCCTGCCCACCTGGCTACGGAGGCGCCTAGTAGACAGTAAAGAGAAATAGAAAAAAAAAATGAAACTTGCCATTTACTTAAAAGATTTGCTTGAAAAGAGATAATTGGGCAGTGCATAAAGGGAAGCAATGATAATTTCCTGGTTCATCCATTTTTTTCTATTTTTAAGCAAGGGAATGAGGGGACAACCTTGTTATCCCTGCAAGGTTGTCCAGATGGCATGTTCACTTTGTTCTGAATATCCCTCCCTATGCAATACATAGGCAACCGTGAAGGTAGAACTTGTTCTGTTGTGAGTGATAAGACCATTGTATTAACTAGACTGTTAATTCCTGCTGGCCACGAACACACACGAAAAGAGAAGTCAATCCTCCTAACTTAAAGTAAAAAAATAATTTCAATAAAGCCAAATAGCATTAGCTATTTTATAATTTTAAAAAGGTTTTAAAAAATATCTGGGTTAAATCTCAGTTGTGTGTTGCAGAGAGATAAAAGTATAGTATCACAAAAAGAAGAGGTTGTTACAGATCAACTAACTTTTATTACATGCAATCTGTACATAGATTATTCAAGAAGTTGAAATAAACCTGCAAATAACTGCAAAGATACTTAACTTAAACAAAAGAAACAAGTAATTTTCTCTAGGTCAAAGCAGTGGCACTGATCTTCAACCTCCCCAAAAGAAAAACCTACAGTGTGCTTCTGCATAACTGAAATGTGTATATACACAAGGTCATCAAGAAATTGCTAGCTATTTCACTTAACAAACACAAGCCTTACCCACCATAATAAATTTTAACACAAAATAAAAAGCATAAATATTGGGCAACTTGGTTTTCAAAGATGTATTTAATGGAAAAAGTATATATAGAAATTATAGGAAGATAAATGGGACCAAAATAAAATAGATACGTACTCTGAAAAAGGTTAATGTTATTGACAATAGTATTATAAGTTTGATGCCAGAATTTTTACTGTGATATTAGGATGGACATGGTTCTTAATAGTGTGAACAATGGTCTTGTGTTCACTCTTTCTTTTTGGTGAGTGATTTAATGTTTTACTTTTTTGAGGTAAGAAAACAATCAAAATTAAACACAGAGGAGCAGAGAACAGTTTCATTCAAAAAGGTTCTGTGCTATCAGAAGTATGTATAAAACTAAACATTATAATAAAAAAAACTGTTCCAAACGTGACTTTCTGGATCAGAGAATTCAAGGTTTTCTTATTTATTCTATCCAACGAATAACTGATTGGCCATCTGGCAAATGCCTAATGGGCCAGCTGTAGTGGTAAACAGACTAATATTAAACCTGGAAGTTTTTTTTTTTATCATAACTTCTTTTATAATAAATACAGACTATTCAGTTTATGGGTTATCCATGCATAATTTTTTAACTTTTGTTACTTGATGAATTTATTGAAGTGCATAATCTATAATCTGAACTATGCTTTCATTTTTCTGTGATATTCTTCAAGTTATGCAGTTCCACCAGTCTGCTTTTACGTTTTATGGTTCCTTTCAAGTAATGTAGGGTGAGATTATCAGTAATTTGTCTTTTTTTTTTTTTTTTTTTTTGTTTATTTAATTTTCATTATCATTACTTGCATTTGGAGCCATGTTCTATCAGATGTGATTCTCTCTCCCCCTCCAACGTTTTGCGTATACAAAAGTCTAGTTCCTCACAAGATGAAGTCTGTAAGGAGGTGGATTCTTGCTCATATGTGCACCAGTAATGCATTACATAGCAAAAACGATAGCAGTTCACTGGTTGCTAGAGACTTTTTTTTCCCTTTAGCATTTCTGGAAGCTGAAACATAAGCAATTGTGTTTCGAGCAGGACTGCATACAGAGAGACAAGTAGATAGATTTTTATTTTTAAAATCTTCATGTTTTAAAATGTGAGCAGATTTTGAAGATCAGTTAAAAATACTTTTGTTTGTTGATCATAATGTTTTGTTATTGAGAACAATAAAACGAAATGATATTTTATTTTGGGTATCTGCCACTAAAGTCCAAAACCAAAAGGGACCTGGGCCAAAAACTTTTGCATGACACTGGTCTAGTTTTATGGTTTCCTTAAGAATGAAGGAAAACTACAGAATCAATGAGATGTCTTCTACCTTCACTAAAGTGACAACATACAGTAATCTGTCCTCGGGGAAAACACCTTCCATAGATATACTTTTCCTATACAGTTCCTCTTTTTCTCATATATAGGTCTTGTCTCCCATAATATCTAGGCTTGGGATACTGACTATCCTGTTCTTCCTCTTGAAACCCTCCTGTCATCACTATAATAATCTGTAATTCATCTTAAGATTTTTATTTAGTATTTATGAATAAGACGTAATCCCATGAATGAAGCAGTCCCTTGGCTAACTTTGATCAGAGAGCTACAGTGGAAAAAAGCAGTATGAGCTTATAGTCTAGTTTTGCATTAGGACAGGTTAAAAACAGCTACACTATAAGAAATTATTATTATTATTTTTTATGATAACCCCAAAGGTATTGGAACCTATAGTACAGAAATGTCCCTAGTGTTTGTGGCTCCTGAGGCAAAACTTTGTCATGGCACCTAATTCATACTGTATCTTATGCATATATATGCAGTAGCACAACTAGCAGTGCCTATTTTAAGAGGCACATGTGGAAAGTGCCTCACTTGCGCACCCCTAGCGCTGGGTCTGTTATAGTACTTTGTACCATGCATGGGTTGAAGATTGAGAAGATACAGTACTTGTTGACATTAGAATTGAATTTCTGTAGATTATAATTTTCAGGAAATACATGTGAAGGGAGGCTGTTCCAGAAAACAGAAGTTGAAGGAATAAATGAGGAAGAAGAAAAGTTGGTTCTGTGAGTTTTAAGTTGGACAGTAAAAGGATGCTTGCTGACTGGTGGCAGCATGTGCTCAGACTTGTGTGGAAGAGAGAGCAGAGTGGGAATTATTAAAGCCAATTCAAAAGAACAGTGCCCATGGAAGTATCAATAGAAAGGGCATGTAGCAGAAAGAGAATGTCTGTGAGACAGAGAGTGGAGAGACTTCATTAGAGATGGGTCATTAATTAACCTTACAGGTTTTAGGACACTGCCCCTGATGTGGTACAGAATGAGTAGCTGTTTAGAAGAAAAGTAATGCCAAGAGTGAAAGGAAAAACCCAGTTTTTTAGATGTAGAGGAAGCAATATTTGTGATGTGCTTATGCCAAGAGAGATTAGAAGTCAGGATAATCCCTAATAGAGATATGTGAACTTGCCTGGAAATCTAAGTATCATAGAAGATAAGCATAGGAGCAGAAGAATCCTTTTTGCAAGATACAAGACAGGACTGAGTTTTAGAAGTATTGAAACCAACTAAGTTTTCTTTGTCCAACTGGAGAATTACTTGGAGATCAGCATTTGATGAATTGGTATTTGTGGATATTTGAGAAGTTGAAGCTGTTTGTGCAGGGCAAGGTTTCTCAAACAGGAAAGTGGAATGCAATGTGCTGTCATCAACAAAACTATGGATAGGATTTCTGGTCAATGAAAGAAGATCATTAATATATAAGAGAAGAAGAGTGGGAGAAAGAACTGAACCTTGGGGAACATCTGGATTAGTGGAAAAGTTAGAAGACAGCCATCTACCGTCATCCACAGTGAGCAGTCAGGGAGAAAACTGGGTACCCTATTACAAAAAACAGTTGGTAAACCATAAGATAGAAGTTTATTCAGAAGACTTTTATTCCAAACATGATCAAAAGCCTTTTAAATGTCAACAGCAACTGCTTGAGTTTCACCAAATATTTCCATTGAATTGTCCATAGATGGGTAACATAAGCCAATATATCACCAATGGATTAACACTGACGGAATCCTTACTGGCAATCATTCATCAGTCGGAAGGTATCTTGATAGTTTAGGAGTTGGCAGTTAACAGATTTCTCCATTAGTTTAGAAAGAGTAGAAGGAAGTGAAATGGAACTATAATTGGATAGGAGATATTTATCACCCTTTTTTTTAGGAAATGGCAGGATATGAGCAAATTTCCAAGCAGAAAGGAAAACACTGGTTGAATGAGAAAGTGTAAAAAAATGAAACAGAACAGGAGTAAGCTCAGGAGCACAAGTTTTAAAAACAGGTGGAGAAATACCACCATTTAATGGTTTTGGATTAATAATAATAATGATAAATGGATAGGTTTTGGTGCTGTTTTGTGAAGTCATGGCACCAATGATGCATTCAAAAAGTCATCTTGTCAATAATTCTTGCTTGAAACTGCTTTTTTAAATTACTGATATACTATTCTGCTCTAAGATGAGGTGATTGTTTGTTCAATACCATACAGCTGAATACTTTTTATTTGATACAGATGAATACATTTTACCAAACAAAAATTAATTTGCGGAATATCAAACATAGAAAGGTGATTAATTATGAGAATATATTAGTTACTTAGAGACTCAGTTATATTGAAAAATAAGATGTTTATTCAAATAATTCCCAATGATTTGAAACAACTAATATTCTAGAAAACAAAATCGAAATTAAGACAAATAAAATATAAAAATTCACTACAGAAAATGACAGAAATGAAAATATACTATCTATGTAAAACAGAGGTTCCCCAACCCATGGGTCCAGATCCCATTGGGAAGTCGGGGAAGAAGTTCACGGGGTCACAAGGAAGTGAGAAATAAGACCTAAACATAATGCTTGGTTAAGGTAAAGAAAGCCAACACGAGAACCACGGCAAACTTTGGGAAACTTACTAGCAAACTGGTTTGCTGCTACCACAGTTTCTCCCTGCATTCTCGGTAAACAGACAGTGTGTGTGTTATTGGTAGCGGCAGAAGTCAAGAATGATATATTGATTGACACACAGACATGACAGACGATAACATCGTAGCGTTAAGTGATTTGTTGACGTTGATATATATATATATATATATATATATATATATATATATATAAAAAAGAATCTTTCTTTCTTTTCCTATTATTTCCTAACCTAACATCTAAGGTCAGGTTATGAAATATTACAAAAAACAAAGAAACGTTTTCCTTTTTTCCTAACCTATTCTTTAAAGTTAAGTTAGGAAACCTAACGTTAAAAACGTACAAATAAATCAGTAATATGGTTTTTTTAATAGTGAAAACACTCTGAACTCTAATAATCTGCTTTTAATAATGAGAAAAAACTAATAATTTCATTTTCATGCCTACGTGTCAATCAGTATTTTGTTCTTAACTTCTACTGCCACTACTGATAACACACATAGTCTGTTTACCGAGAATGCAGGGAGAAACTGCGGTACCGGCAGACTGGTTTGCTGGTAAGTTCCCCAAAGTTTGCCATGGTTCTCATGTTGGCTTGCTTCACCTTAGCCTAATACTTTTATCATATTGCTTGACATTGTAGTTACTAAAATGTCGACAAGGTAATTGGTAACACTCCTTTGAGACCCCATTGTAGCTCCTACAATGTCATGCATTACGATTTTGGTGCTGTGTCCATTGTTATTTATGGGCCCCCTCATGGCTGTGTCCATTGCCATTTATGGGCCCTAGGCACACGCCTAGTTTGCCTAGGCCTAAGGTAGACACTGTGGGCAAGAGATCACTCGACTACCACTGGAAAAGAATCAAGTTTTCTACTCTTAGCCTGTTCGAAATTGAGTTTGGACTGATTAATAACTGGTTTAAAATTGTTGTGAGCTTTGGTGTAAGTAGAAAACAAACTTGGAGATTTGAATAGATACAAGCTAATTGCAATATGCAACATTCTTATTTTGAATAGCCTTGCATATTTATTGGAAAACCAAGGTTTAGATAAAGAATGAGATTTTAAGGTATAGTGTAGAATAAAGGATTTCATCCCTACAAGAATAATTTCACTGACTTGATCTGAGCAAACATTGACATCAAAAGATTTAAAACAATAATCCAACCAAGAAAAAGAAGAAAAGATACTTTTGCATTTTTAATGTCAAAACTACATGAAATTCTTTAATGCCAAACAGCATGAGGTTGAGAATGGCCAAGAGAAAAAGGCTCCAATTGGAGAAGAGACCATTACTGAGTTGTGATCTGAGGTATCTAGAAAACCACTCACCTCAATTGTGTACTTGGAAGGGTTGTTGTGAGAAAAGATCAAGATTGTTGGCTTGGTGGTTAGAATTGTCTGGTATCCTGGTAAGTAAATGAACAAGCTGTGCGAGGTCATTAATAATTGCGAAAGCCTCAGCATCTTGACCAGCTGGGTCTGTGTGACTAGAAAACGGAAGGCAGCTGGAGTTGTGAACATTAAAATTACCAAAGAACATTACCTCACCGTTAGGAAAGTTAAACTGCAGAAAGTCAAAAAGTTCCAAGTGATTAGTGGGGTAGTTGGGAAAATGATTGAGGCAATGGATGAATTTGACAGAATGAGGTGGAGAGATTTTAAGCCAGAGAAGATTCCAAATTACTACATCTCTGATAGGAATATCAGAGCAGAACTATACACAAGTACTGTCTTTGAAGTGAAAGGCATCATGGAACAAATAATTAGGACAACTGAGATGAGCAGTGGATGAATCAATTGATAATTGGAATTCTGTCTGAAAAAGTACATGTGGCTTGGCAGACTGTTAGTTGAAATGGACATTGTTCAGATTGGAACTGAGATCACATATATTTGTGAAATGAATGAGGAAGTGTTTGGGAGATTTAGATCTTTTTGCAGATAATGTATTCAATAGTAAGAAAAGGTGGGAAGGATATGTTGAAATTTTTGGATATGACCTATACATGGCAATAATTTACCCAGCTCCTTGACATAACATGGCCTGAACAATGTCCCCCACATACATACATACCACTTGGACTCCCTTCATTCACTGTCTGGCACAGTAGAGGCAGCAAGGTTATACATTAGCTAATCTGGAAGCCTCCTAGAGAGTTACCAATAGGTCTGGTCCAGTGGACAATCTAGTGGCCATCCTATAATGCTATTTTATATCCTTGAAATGTAAGGAGTATTGGAACTCATCATGATGCCCATCATAACCTCAAAAGGCGTCAATTATACTACATGATGGAAGATATGGGGGGAGGGGTTGCTGGAGCTTTGCCTTGGAGACAAAACATGTTCAATCACTTCAAGCCTCCAATAAGAAAAGTGGTGGTATTGCACCAGTTGATGAGTATCATTTAACACCAAGGTTTGCCTGGTGACATAGAGGGACAGTATCCTTCTGTGTGGTGTGGATGCCACACCTTGACCACCTGCTTATGTTGGTTCACACCTGGGTGGTCATCTCCTGTATGCTAGGTGACAGTTTTCAGGATTTGCACATGGGGCTATACCCAGGGTTACTAACATTTGCACCATTGTGAAGGTGCAAGCAGAGGATTTGGTATTTTATGACCAGACTTCATTGAATTTTGGTCCACTTAATTCAAGTGTCACCTCAATATCAGTTCCATCAGCATTTTAGACTCTTAGGTAGCAAGCCCAGCTCGTCATACCCGAAAGAACGTCTGTGATAGCCTCAAGGACCACTAAATACACTATATAGCGTAAGGATACAGAATGCACTATTAAGCTTAAGGCACAAAGGAAAGTGCCTATGCAAGATAAATGGAGTCAGGAATATGTCAGCATGGATGTGAAACAGAGTTACAAATCAAAAATTTTATGAAATGGAAAGCTTATTAGGATAATACACTGCTCAAAAAAATTAATAGAACAAAATATATATTTTTTTCATGAATATTTTATTGTGAATGGTGTCACCGAAGGCAACTATTTCATGTAATAGGCATCCTGATTTGCAAATTCCAAGCATTCAATAGAAATCAATCTACCACCTTGCATAGCTGCACATTATGCAAATTATTTGTGCCTATAAAACACGGGTTGTGACCACATCACTTCATTCCATCTTTTGGCTTTCTCAGTGGAATAGCCACATCTACAGTACTCAGGACGGCAAGTCATTGTTGTTTAAATGATTCTTTGAGATGGCGGGCCCTTGGACGACTTGAAACCGGGCAGTTGCAGGTGGCATGCTGGTTTAATGTGTCATGCAGTGTTATCTCGGCACTATGGAAGCAGTTTCAGGAGACAGGAACCATTACAAGAAGAGCTGCCCAAGGGCTACATCAACCAGAACAGACCGCTATCTGATTTTAACAGCAAGATGGAACCCTACAATGTCCTGTCATCGACTGTCTCTTGAGGTTGCTGTGGCCACAGGTGAAAATGTTTCCAACCAGACTGTGTTAAAAAGGCTCAGTTCAAGTGGGCTCTATGCAAGGAAGCCAGTGGTTTGTATCCCATTTACCCCAAATCACTGCAGAGCTCATTGAAACATTTGTCATAAACATGTGTCTTGGAGCCCTGACAATTGGGGTACAGTTTTGTTCACTGATGAGTCCCATTTTAGTTTACAGATTCTAGATATTACTTCATCTGGAGACAACAATCAATGTGGTACCATCTGCCGAACATCAAGAAAGGAATACTTATGGTGGAGACAGTGTTCTCACGTGGGGCGGAATAATGATCAACCGTCAAACCACTCTTAATGTTTTTAATAGGGGTACCATAACTGCACAGAGGTACCAAGAACAGATCCTCGAACCCTAAGTGACACTTTTAAGGGGTGTGGTTGGCTCAGATTTTCTTTTCACGCATGACCATGCTGCTGCACATAGAGCTCAAGTGGTGGTGGAATATCTTGAAACTGAGGATATCCAAAGATTGCAGTGATGAATGTGTGTGTGAGAGACCCTTGGGCATTGCATTGCACGCCGATGGCCAACTCCTCGGTCATTTGTTGAGCTAATGTTTGCACTGGTGAAAGAATGGGATTTGTTGCCACAGAATCTTATAGACATCCTTATATCAAGCATGGTTCACTGTTGTCGGGCCCATTTAGCCATTGGAGGGGATCATATGCCATACTGATGTCATGTGACCATATTTTCTAGCATCTTGTCTCGACTTCTGTAATGTGACTTTTTGGTAATTCTTATACCTGTCTGAAGTTTCTCGCTGTCTCCTCATTTCATCATTATTCCGTGATGTACCACAATACCAAATTTTGTCATGCTTCATTGCAGGTTGCACAAGTTACACTGTGTTTTCTACATGTTCTGTTAATTTTGTCGAACAGAAGACATTAACATGTGCACATGATATTACTGCCTGCATATGAAAAATGGATTAGTATCACATTGCACCAAGTTCTGGTATGGAACTTTTGAATAAGTTACTTTTGACTCTGCTATTTGTTGCCGTTGAATTTTATGGATAGTAATCTCCTGACAGGTGCATATAATGTGATTGACCTAGTACAAGGGTTAGAAAATTTTGTAATCATGTGCTGCCCTTTTGAGTAGCGAAGTAGTGGATCATATCAGTTTTGCAGTTAACTGAAAGCAGCCAAAATTGATCAAATACAGTGGATTCCGGTTATTTGGGCCACCGCCCAAGGGTGTCTCACTGGTTAATCGGGGCAGCCATTTATTTGGGCAAATCTTAAAAAACAGAACCCAATTTAGGAAACAGCCAGGGTTTACTTCGCTTAATTGGGATAGCATGCTGTTTAATCGGGGCAGGAGACTGCAGCACTGGAGATTACCCTACGATTGTCTCCGACCGTACCATGTGGTTCGGTCTGATTTCAGGAGGTCAAACCATAAAACAATAAAAACAATTAGCAGTTGTTACCTGTTTATTGGGCTTTTCTGTTAGTGCAATCTATCATAAACTGATAGTAAACTCGATCTTATTGAATTTGTGATAATACCGACATCTGGAATTCTGTGGGTTATTATGGTTGTTGTTGTTGTTGTTGAAGTAGAATTTATTGGCGCAAGGGCTGCTATGGCCAAAATGCGCCTATAACTTAAAATTGTTGGTCAATATATGAAAGGAATTGTTCTAGAAGTGACTGTATAGATTTATCATTTTTAGATATTTAAACAGCTCTGATAAATTGGCATCATCTCCAAGTATATGAGCTAGTTGCAAGGGTTTTTGTGAGTTGATTAAAGATCTGAAGCATTCAATTCTAGCTGAATCATAGTATGCACATTCAATAATAATGTTTTACTGTAAGAATGGAACTGCAATGCGGGCAGAGAGGAGGCTCTTCTCCTAGCAGTAAAAAAAGATGCGTTAGGTGCGTATGGCCAATTCGTACTCTTGCAAGCACGACCTCTTCGTGCTTGATTAATCGGGAACTAGATCTCCATAGCTGTGGGTTTGGTTTTATTTCAAGAAGTTTGTTTGATATCTGATTATGCCACTTTTCAGACCACACCTCTGTACATATCCTCCGTATGATTGGCTTGTAATCAGAAAAAGGAACTGAGATGGGATCGAAGCAAGCAGGGTGTTTTGCTGCTTCATCTGCACACTCGTTTCCTGGAATTCCAACGTGACTGGGTATCCAGCAGAACGTGACAATCACCTTATTTTTATTGAGGTGACATAACTGTGATCTGATTTGTGTGAGAAGTGGGTGGGAATTTTGTGGTTTTTCCTGTAGGGCATTCATTGCACTTAAAGAGTCTGTGTATATTATGACCTGGGTATTTAGAAGTTCATTAAGGAGATTTAGAGCCATTTTGATTGCATATAATTCGGCAGTAAATACACTGCATTCACATAGTAATTGTACAGAAAGAGTGGATGTAGGACTGATTACTGCAGCTCCCACGGATATATCGGTTTTGGATCAGTCTCTGTATATCTGAAGACTGTGAGCATTCGTCAATGCATGATCCGCATGTAACTGTCTAAGATAGTGATTTGATAGGGAATGTTTTCCCCACTGTAGAAAATAGTTATCGCAAAGAGGTATATACATTGCCCACGGTGCTTGTACTACATCTGCAGATTGAGAGATGTTTCCCAGAGAGATGTTCCAATGTTTGGTTAGCTCTTGTAGCCGGATACCAGCAGGTGTGTTTTCATTGGGTTTATTTTTATACAAATTTTTCCACTGAGGTTCAAACAGATATGTCCAGATTTGGTGAGAAGGGAGGCTATGTAATTTGGCTGCATAGTTAAGGAGCAATACTTTTCTCCTAAGATGTAGTGGAGGTTCATTGGCGTCTATATACAAACTTTGCACTGGTGATGTCTTAAAGGCTCCTAAAGCAATCCTGAGAGCACTATGCTGGACTGGATTGAGCCGGGCTAGTACTGTCTTACGTGCAGAGTTATAAACTGGGGCTCCATAATCTAGACGAGATCTTATTAAAGTACGATATAAGTGTAGAAGTGTGAAGTGATTGGCTCCCTATGTCATAGAAGAGATAACTTTGAGAATATTTATCTTTCTCATGCACTGAGTTCTCATTTGCATTATATGTGCCTGAAAGGTAAGTTTAGTGTCCAGTACTAAACCCAAGAACTGGATATTGTTGCAAAGTGGTATTGGTTGGGCTCCTAACGTTAGCTCAGGATCTGGTTGAAGTTGTTGCTTTTTACAAAAGTGAATAGCAGTTGTTTTTGTTCTGGAGAGGTGATAGCCATTGTGGGATGCCCACAACTCTATTTTGTTTATTGAGAGTTGCAGTTGGCGTTCAATGGAGAGCATATTTAGTGAATGTCAGGATATTGTAAGGTCGTCTGCATATAGATAAGTGTCGACATTAAGCGGAATATTATCTGTTGCATTGTTCAGCCCAACTGCAAAGAGCGTTGCACTAAGAACTGATCCTTGTGGGACTCCTTCTTCCTGAACAACTTTTTGGGACAGTGTATTGCAGTAACGCACCTGAAATGTTCTATTTTGGAGAAAGCTCTGTATGCTTAGTGGTAGCTGGCCCCGGAGTCCTGTGGCATAGAGATTTTGAAGAATGCCATAGCGCCAGGTTGTATCAAAGGCTTTTTCAATGTCCAGGCAGACCATGACGAGATGTTCTCTATGGATAAAAGCATTCCATATGTTGGATTCTGCCTTGATCATAAGGTCTAGAGTTGACCGATTTTTCCTAAAGCCGTACTGATTCTTGTCCATTACCAAAAAAGATTCTAGAAACCAGACTAATCGAGCATGAATCATTTTTTCCATTACCTTACCAAGGCAACTGCTGAGATATATTGGTTGATAGTTTTGTGGATCTGACTGATCCTTTCCAGGTTTAGGAAAGGCTAGGACTATTGAGTGGCGAGGGAAGTAAGGAGAACGAGGGAAGTAACCTTCTGAGAATAGCCGGTTGAAATATGCCAGTAGTGAAGGTTATTATGGTGAAATGTGTTTACACTTCCATGGAATCTTCAATCATATAAAAAATCATTCCTATTTTTAAAGCTTTGTAATTTGTTACTCTGTTCTCACTTGTGCGTATCGTGTTACTTGCAATTTATGTGTGCTGTGTTCTTTTTTATTGATTGCTTATCTTTTTACTGTTTTATATTTTAACCCCCACCCACCCACCCACCCACATTTCTGTTCAATGAACAGAAATGTCAACTAGTTAGTACGTACATATTACAGTATGTATTAATTATTCCGATTATCATGTATATTCTTCCGATTTTCACATATCATTTAATTTTTAATTGGTAAGGAAATAAAGGGTAAATTTTTGCTTAATATATCTTTACTTTTATAGCCTGTGGATTATATTCCTCCTATTTTTGCTAATTAGGATCGCTGTTTAATAGAATTAAAATTCAATTCACAAATGTGATCACAATGACAGGCGCTTACTACACATCGTATAGTGAATGGTATACTATGGTGAGTCCATTGTAACGTGATTTGATTGTACAGTGAACCAATTGTAAAGCGGGGGTCCATTGCATTTTTAACTATTTATGTGAAACTCTGGATAATTGGGGCAGCTGCTTAATCAGGCCAAAATGCACTAGTCCCGATGTGTCCCAAATAACTGGAATCTACTGTATATTATAGTTACAGTTTGTTTTCTTATTAATTGAAAAAAATTGAAAACAATTAGTAACTGCTGCAAACAACAAAATAGCAACTGAATAATAAGACCTATTTGTAAACCAGTTAAGACTTTTAAATAAATTATTTTTATTTGTGCAGTGAAAACATAGCATACATACATACATAAGCTTTTTGTGTTACAGTTTAACAGTGCTAAAATGTATGCAACTTATAAATAAAAAAAAAAAAAAAAAATTCTGAACAATCTGCATGCTACGATTTGCATATTGTGCAGATTGAAATAGAAATTTATCTAGTCATCAGTGGAAATGGAACCCAGACCTTTTCAAATGAGGGCAGGATGCCCATCTGGTGCAGTCCAATATGACCCAAATTCTGTGATCCTGGAAGAATAGACTATTATATTATGTGATACTGAGTAAAATTCAAAAAACATACCTAGTATCTTTTTGAATTTTTTGGACATTTTTTTTAGAATGCTTAATTTTTTTTCAAAAATTCAAAATTTTGCCTAACCAGAATCTCGTCTAGTTTGGCAATATGGTCCTACAACTTTGATAATTTTGAAGGAAATAATCTGAAGGTTTTACGGAATTTTGATAATGCTTGTATAACAAGAAAGTTAATATTTTAGATTTTCTTATTGATCTTTAGGTACAGGGACTGAATTAATTTGGGTGTTAATTTCTTAAAGTGGTGAAAAATAATATCTGACTAGATTTTTTGTACATATAATGACATTATTGTTTTATCAGTAATAGTAATTATTAAATTAATTTGTAATTTTATAATTACTTTAATTTATTCTTTAATCTGTTTATTAATATTGTTCTCATTTTTTTTTTTTTTTTTCATATTTGTGTGTGTGTTTTACACGCACACTTTTCTTCAACTTCATTATATATATATATATATATATATGGTTAAAATGTATACTGATCTCATAGGGCCTGTTCTTGTCACAAGGAATCCTTGCATGCACCCTGGAGATGTAAGGAAACTTACTGCAGTTAATGTTACTTCGCTTCATCATATTAAGGACTGCATTGTGTTTCCTGCTAAGGGACGTAGATCACATCCTGATGAAATGGGAGGTAAATTTTTTTAATTATACTGCAGAGACCAATTGGGTAATATCACTAACACTGAAAAAAAAGGATGTATATAGTTTATTGTTGTTTTCCTTTTCTATAGGTCTTAGTTAAATTTTTTGTTTATCTGTTTATTAATGCAATGCAGAATATTTGTATTTGAACAGGAATTCTAATGAATAATTCTTATTAATGGAAATAGTGCTAGTAATTATTCTTTTTTTATTATTAAAATATTATAATCTTGGTGCACTAGATGTGAATGGCTATTGATAATCCAGTTCAGGTTGCTGACAAACAAAATAAATATTTTTAATCTGCAGTCACATGTGGAGAAGTTTTTAGGGATGGGAACACCAAAAGTACACCAAGTTATAGCTACAAGCTAAGTAATTTTATTATATCTGAGAAGAAAGCAGAAAAGAAGTTGCTGAGGCTATAATTAATTAGACACCTTAGGCTGACAGGATCCATCCATTTATATTAAAAGAAGAAGCAAAAGAGGTGAGCAAACTTTTGGCCATAATTACAAGAGCATCCTTGGATTCAGGGGAGATTCCTATAGAATGGAGGTGTACAAATGTCTTTCTTTTCCATAAAGGGGGGGGGGATCAAAGGGTGATGTGAACAATTATAGACTTCTGTTCCAGGGGAAATAATGGGGTCAGTGGTTAAAGAAATATTGCAGGATATATAATTTTAACAGGAATGGAATTATATGGAAATCCTGTCTGGCCAACATGATTAGCTACTGTGATACAGTAGCAAAGGAACTGGATGCAAACAATTTTGACATCATTTAGATTTCACTACAACTTTTGATGCTGTTCCACATGAGAAATTGCTGAACAAATTAGAGTGGTGTGGCATCAAAAATTATAGTGATTATAGTTATTGCTGTGGTAAAGCGATGTTTGATTGGCAGAAGATAGGGATGGTTATAAATGGGCACTGCTCTTCTTGGACTAATATGATTAGTGGACTCCTTCAGGGATCAGTACTAGGCCACTTACTGTTTACAGTATTTATTAGTGATATTCATGAAGGCATATCAAGCTTATTGTCTAAGTTTGCATATCACACAAAGTTTGGCAGAGTGGTTAATGATAGCAATCAAGGCATTCTGCTGCTGCAGCAAGACCAAGGAAAATTAAGCAGATGGCCTGGGAAATGATAATTGAGGCTAAACATTGATAAATACAAGGTGTATTTAGGTGGTACTACACTCAAGGTGGTGGAGAATAAAAAAGACCTAGAGGTAATTATACAATCCGACAGGCTGCTTCGACAGCTACTGGGGTTCTGTTAGTAATATACAAGAACTGTGCAAGCAGTGACAATGAGGTAATTATCTCATTGTATAAGACAATGGTCAGGCTGCACCTTGAGTACTGTGTATAGATCCGAAAGCCTTATTTTGGGAAAGATGTGTAATTAGCATTTAGCATTAGTAGAGGCATTTGATGCAAGAAACCAAGTTTATGCAACATCAGCCAAAAAAAAAAAAAAAACACTTCCACTTCATCCCTCTGTTCATTCGAAATACCTGTCCAGCTGAGCCTTAAACTTATTTAGGCTATCAACTTCCACGACAAGGGATGGAAGTCTGTTCCACCAACCAACCACCTGCTGGCCAAAGGCAAATTTTCACACATCTATCTGTCTTTTCTCAATTTGAATTTATGCCCTCTCAGGTGATTATTCTGAGCAAGAGGATAATCTTTTGGAATGGGTGCAGAGAAGAACAACCAGATTTGTCAAGAACAGAAAGAAGTACTCTTACAACAAAAGAGTTCAGTCCTGCAAATTGCAGTACGTGGAAACGAGGCACTTGTGAGGAGACCAGCGATCAAGTGAGGAGACCTGATTTGAAATGTTTATAATTTTAAATGGATCAAGTAAACTTAATGGTGGTATCCTTACTCTTTCTTGGACAATACACACAATGGGATATAAATTGATGAAGGATGGTTAGAGGATAGATGTGAGAAAATTTGCTTTCAGCCAGAGTGTAACTGATTGTTGGAACAAATTACTGTTGGTGTTGTGGAAGTGGGTAGTTTGAATAACTCTGAGGAAGAATTAGATATTATTACAGGGGTTGGATAGTTTAGATGGGGTGGTGTTTTTTATTTTTTGGCTGATGCTGTATAAGGTTGCTTATTTGCATCATTTGCTGCTGCTACTAATAATATATGTATCAGCTTTATTCACTCAGTAGACAACATACAAGTGGACTCTCATTTTTAAACCACTAGGAAATTAAACATATTTCTACACTTCTGGCTAAATGTGTAAACTGACAGGAGACTTAGCCTCGGGTGACAAGTGGCTCAGCGATCAAGTGATCTATGTAGTGCTTTTTTTCTAAAAAAAAAAAAAATATATATATATATATATATATACGTATATACAGTAAGCACCCATATTATAGTGATCACGTTTGCAAATTGAATTTTGATTCTAATAAATGACGATTCTAATAAGTGAAAAATCGACAAATATATTCCACAGGCTATAAAATAAAGATATAAAGCACAAATTACACTTTATTACCACAATTAAATTCTGGTTAACATTCTTCCAATGAAAATCGGAAGAATATTATCCAGGTTGGCAAAATAAAAATAAATTTATACTTATGTACATAGCTTAATTAATATACATATTAATTAAGTGTTATGTTTAATTAAAATACATATTAATTAGACATAACACTTTGTAATATGATTATAATTTAAAATACAGTAGTCACTTATTTTAGATTGCTTTAAATAATCACTACATAGTCTATATTCATGATCACTTGCACCAGTTTCTTCCAACACTCTCCTCAGGATGGCTATAGTTTTGCAAGTTTGCCGTTTTATAACTGGAATTCATTCAGGTTCATTTTCATTTTCTCCTCCTTGGCGAAATTATCAGTAACAGACTGGGCAATTGCTTCATCTGTTAAAGCTGTAGTAACTTGTAGATCACCATCTATGTCCACCCAGTCATTAAACTCCTGTTCACCCATGTCTTAAGGCTTTTCAACATAACCAGTATTGTGACTTAGTTGACCATCATGAATAATTAATCCACATTTTTTGAAACAGTTGCTAATGCAGGTTTCAGAAACTTCATTCCAGGCACTCATTGTTATATGAAGTGCATTTAGAACAGTTATCTGCTTTGTGATATTGGATGATGTTCCCAAACCATCGTCTATAGACTGGATGATTCTTCACCTCATATCCGATCTATAAAAGGTCTTAAAGGTTTTTATTATTCCTTGGTCGAGAGATTGAATCAGTGATGTGGTATTCAAAGGTAGAAAAACTAATTCCATGTTTCTGAAAGTCAACTTTGGATGAGCTGAGCAAAAACTAATGCAATTTTTGTGTTTTTTCTTATCCAATTGTAAATCCATTTATGAAGATAATCTTCAAATAAAGAAGCTGTTATCCAAGCATTGCCGTTATTAGCATATTCAACAGGCAGCTGTTTTACTCCTTTAAAACATCTAGGTGATTTACTGTTGTCTATAACTAATGGCTTCATCTTGATTGTTCCCGTCTTGTTGCATGTTAAAAGAGCTGTAATCCTGCCTTTGAACTTCTTTCCTGCAATTGCAGAGGAATTTTTAAAAATCATGTGGTCTGGTGTAGCTCTGTAGTACAACTCTGTTTCATCTGTATTAAAAATGTCTTCAGGACTATAAGTGCTTAACATAGTTTGCCAAGAGGTTTTCAACCAGTTGCAGAACCATCGGAATCCTGTTTTTCTCCATGAAGTTTTTTGAAAACAGTATCATGCCTCTCCTTCCGTCTTGTCAGCCATTGATCTGTTGCCTTAAACTCTGTGTAGTTTTTCAAAAAAATCATTAGCTTTTTGAAGAAGAATGCTAAGATCGAATGCTGCATTAAATGAGCTGGCTTGTTTTAACTAAACAAACACAGCTTCATATACTGTTTCACTTCCTTTTTCTGGTTTCACTAATCACATTAGTGTGATTAATAATTTTGATAAAGATGACTGAGGCACTCCTAATTTTACTGCTGCTTCCCTTTGAGACACATTGCTTAAGTTTAATTTGTCATATGTTTTTATAATTCATAACTTATCTTTTATACTCAAATTTACTTTCTTTCTATTCACTGACACTTTATTTCGGGTAATAAAATTTAAAACACAGTAAAAAAAGATGTGACAATAACATTAGTTCCAATTTGTGTGTGCCATTTGCATGCACAAATTAGAACTAATGTCATACGTCGGTGTTCCATCAACAATGATTTCAAATTTATATTTGGTAAACGAGTTTCCAATATACTCTGTTTTGTTGAAGCCAAAATGTAGTTTTATAGTCCCTGGACAATATAAAAAAATTCAGTGGTATCAAAAGAGATTTTTGCTGCATCATTTGCTGCCAAATTTAAAGAATGCAAAGAACAAGGAATATAGAATGCCCTAGAATTTTTTTTCAAAGGATCTTCTGTTGCAGTCCATTATGTTTTCCACCACACATATTTGTGGCATTGTCTTATCCTCTCAGATTATTTTTGTCTAGATTTAGTTTTTTTAAGTAGTTTACTAAAAATGTGTATAATCCTTCTCCAGTCATCTAATCTACTGGAAAAATCCCCAAAAAATGTTCACATATAGAAATATTTGCATTTTGGAAATCCACAAATCTAACAATTGTCATCTGTTCTCCATGGCTACATCAAGGGTGTTGTTTCTAAAATAATTGAATATTTAGCATTTCTTACCTTATTTAAAATGATTTCATTCATCACATCTGCTATAATTTTAATTATTTGGTTTTGTATTTCATCCCTTAAATAATATGTAATATTATTTTATGTCAATGTTTGTATCCTGCATAAATATTCTGCCATAGTGTTATCAAATTTTGCTGTTTTCTGCCAAATGAAGAAAATTCATTCTCATTATCATGTTCGTAAAGTTTCTTGGATGATCCTCTGAATGTCATACATTGCCTCACAAAAAACTGAATCATGTATATTGTGCATTCAATAACAGCATGCCAATATTCTTTTTCATTTTCATATAGTCTCTGCTCTGTAGCATTGATAATTATATATTTTTTCAAGTCAGATTTCAGTTTTGAATACTTAACAATATAGTTCATGTGCTTTCTTCATGTTTGTTTTGAATATGTGACAAATGGAGCCAATCTTTGCACCCATTCTCATTCTTCATTTGATTTTTTCCATCTGTAAAAAGTTTGCAGACAAAATACAGAATCCTCTGAGGTAGAACAAAATAACCAGGATCTAGTGATTTTTTTTTTCATCATTTGGAAGAATTTGTGTGTAATAAGTTGCGAAAATTTCCTACCTGTACTATCTTTTGGAAAGTTAAAATATCTTACTTGAGGTGGATAATTTTCAACAAGTGTCCCATTGTTTAATATTCAAGTTACATGGCCATGTACCATTGCCAAAAAATACATTCAGTTTAATGGATTCTTTGGGTTTTTTCTCTTCCAGTTTTTCTTTAAATTCATCTTTTATGGTTGACATGGAGGTAGAAGGATAAATTCACATCCTGCTCCATCAGTGATGTATTTGTGCTACATCCTGCTGAAACTAGTAGCTCTGAAGTCTTTTCCTTTTTTTCTGGTATTCCATCTATTTTCTCCAAAAATTTATTCAATGAATTAAATAATTTTCATTCATTTTCTTCTCTAACGGTTTTTCATTTTCTGATCCCAATAATGTTTGGGATTTTTTCCCAACATCTAGGGTAAATAATATAATAGCTTAATATTTTATCTTAGAATTTTTAACATTTTGAAATAATATGTAATGTAACGAGCCACTAAATTTTAACAGCAGTTAATTTTTGTACTAAAATTAACTAAAATTTTTGTTCTAAATTTTCATAACAACAAATAAACAATTTCTGTAATATGATTAGTGGATCATTACTTAGTAATCTTTAATTTATGTTTATGTAATACTTTGTGAATTATTAATGGTAAATGAATATTGGCATATATTAATAAATAATAAGATATAAATGGTCTTGTTTATACACCAGCATGGAGGTCAGTGGAGTTTTCAATAAATCATCAGTACAAACATTAATCATATTTAGTAGTCATGGGCTCGAGCCCTGGTCCACTCAAAGAGCATGTGTTATTGCACTCTCGCTCCTGACCACTCGGCTACATACACAACCTAATGTTAAAAACAATTTGTTAAAATCGTTTTAACATTAGGTTGTGTAATTGTTAAAAATTTGTTAATGTTAAAAACAAATATATATAGTTAGGCAAAATAATTTTAATTGTTTAAAATACATAGAAAAATATTGTTTGTTATTCATCTTTGTATTTTATAATGTAATTTAATAGTAATTCTTTATTTAAAAATTAATTGTTGAAGTAGTAATTCTTATAATTGGGGTACTGTATTCTAAACATATTTAGTAAATTTTTATATAAATTCCCATAAACCCAAAATCTTAAAAATAGTAAAGATGTCTATGATGTGAATGGTGTCCCTTGGATGTGGCACCCTTGCACAGTGTACAACCAGAACAACCGTAATCAGCATCCTTACTTTTGAACTCACGCATGATGGCACATCACTTCTAGTACAACACTTATGAGATGTGGCAATAAAGGTCCTGGACTGGTGCTGTTGTGATCATGTTTGATGAATTTAAAAATGAACAGAAGTGTAGTTCAAATGTCCTCCAACAGATTGTGGTACAGAGATTGTTGTCCAGTAGGCTGACAGGTTGCAAGTAACAACCAGTTTTGTTAGTAGTGTTAACATTCTGTGTCACGATTTTGCAATAGAGCAATGAATGAATATCAAATTTTGCTTTAAATTAGGAAAATTTGTAACAGAAAGGTAAGAAATGTTAAAAACTGTTTATGGTGATGAAATGTTGTCATACCAGTATGTTTGAGTGGTATAAGCAGTTCAGAGATGGATGTGGGGGTGTTCAGGATGACTCAAGAAGCTGGCATCTGTCAACCTCTTGAAATGAGGAGAGAGTTGCAAAAGTTCAGGAAATTGAAGCAAAAGATGGTTGTTTGACTCTCAGAAAGATGGCTGATGAGTTGGATATGAATAAGGTCACAATTTGTCAAACTGTGTAAAGATTTAGGGAAAAGGAAAGCCTATGCACAGAATCCTTACTTGACAGGACAACCTCAGCTGTCAGTCTTTCTGTATACTCTCACACTCTGTTCCAATGCACAGAATGGAAAGAGCCAAATGTTGCATTTAGCTTGGTCAATTTACATTTAGCTCGGTCATTTAGCATAATTTACAGATTACAGGGAAATGATCACTGATAAATGATCATTTCTCTGTAATTAAATGCTTTAATATAATGTTATATATGCTGTATGGACCTGCAGCACTGTTGGATGTACTAGTTAAGTTCAGTTATCAAGAAAGGGCTGATTATAATCAAGTGAGGAGGTTAGTGTTAAACTTTAGTTTATATTGTTCAGCTAATGTTTTGATATGCTGGAAATTGAATTATAAACGCTGATGGCATTATACAGTGAAAACTGAATAACATGGAAATTCTTCAAGCAGACTGGAAAACTCTGCAAATATCACTCTTAGCAGTCAGACTATCCAGATTCAATCTATCAATTTTGTTGCAGAACATGTGAAAAAGCAAATACTAGCAGTGGCTACCAAGTCAGTACCTAAGTCATGTAATGGAAAACACAAACACATTAACTATTGGTGGAATGATTCATGCAGTAGAGTTAAATAAGAAAGGAATAAAGCATGGAAAATATTTTGCAAGCATCCCACATCAATAAATCTTATTAATTACAAAAGACAAATAGGATGAACAGCAAAAAAAGGATTCCCAGATGCACTTTGGCCCTAGTGCATCTGGGAATTATTAAAGGCACCTCCGTAGCCAGTTGGGCAGGAGCAGCTGTGCGTAGCACACGCTTCTTGATTAGACCGGGGTTCGAGCCCATGACCACCAAATACGGAGGATGCAGATAGGTCAGGGAATGACCACCGCATATTCATGGAGCAATATGGCCTTAGTTGCTAATGCTCCTAAAAAACCAAATAACACAAACAATTATTAAACACAAATACCAGGCTATGAAGAAAAATCAAATAACTGAATGGCAAATAACCACCAATGCCCTCCCCAATCTTCAGTAGAAATACACACATATCATTTCCTCGGGAAATAGCAAATGCCTTTGCAGAAATGTTTTGTAAGGTATCAGCAGCAGCAGCAAAAGCTTATGATCAGTGTTTCCAGCATATCAGAGAATTAGCTGAACAATATAAAATAAAGTTTAATACCAACCTCCTCACTTGATTATAATCAACCCTTTCTTAATAACTGAACTCAAAGAATCTTTAACCAGTACATTGAACAGTGCTGCAGTCCAGACAAAATATGTTAAAGCATTTAAATGAATAACCTTAGAATCAAAATAATAGAATTCTACTGGAAAATTCATATCCACAGACCAGGAACCATTCTTTTGTCTTAGCCTTCCCCAAACCCGGAAAAGACCAGCCAATTGACCAGTATCACTCACCAGCTGCTTAAGCAAATTATTGTAAAAAGTGGGTCTTAAGTGATTCACATGGTTCCTAGAAACAAAACACCTCATGACCGATAATCAGTATGGATTTTGACAAAACAGACTACCTTGTATATGATGATCAAAGCTTGAAGGAAACATCTATGAAGCTTTCATCAGAAAAGAACATTTAGTTATGGTAAATCTCAGTGTACAAAATGCATTCACACCATGTGGAGATATGGCATTCTTTGAGACCTTCATTCATTAGGAGTATGGGAACAATTACCTCACCTTATATAAAGTTTTTTACTTTGCAGAACTTTCCAAGTATTCCATAGATAAGTACTATTTTTATTTGTATGTTCAAGTGGAAGATGTTCTGCATCTTCCTCTTGAACATACAAAGCAAGGATCAATACGCAGTGCTACACTTTTGTTATTTGTATAACTAATATGATGAAGGATATTTCAAATACTGAGGAAACATATTTATATGCAGATATTTCACAATTTCATATCATTCATGGAATATGAATTTCATTGAGAAAGCGTCAAACCACAATAAACAAAATAGGTTTTTGGATGGGACAGAATGGATCTCACCTTTCTGAACATAGAAATAAATTTGATGAATTCGAAGCGTTGGTCAAAACATCAAATGCAGATATTGTTGGGATATCAGAGACGTGGTGTCACATGGATATAAGGAATGCAGAAATGGAATTTGGGGAGTACAATGTTACAAGAAGGATAGACAGGATAAGAAGTGGGGAGGAGGGGTTATGCTATTAGTTAAGAAACACAAAATCCAAGGAAGTACAGCCAGTTGACATTGTTGGACAAAGCAGTGTCGAGTCAGTTTGGTGTGACATAAACACTGGGAAAGCAAAATTGAGAGCAGGAATGTGTTATAGGCCTAATGATTCTGATGAGTATAATAAACAACCGTACAGAGAAATAGAGTGGGCCAGTAAATCAAGAGCATCTTAACTAACGTTAACATCTTAACCTTATAATGGGGATTTTAATTTTCCAGATATTGACTGGAATTTGTGGGTTGGTCACTCACACACTAGCAATGCTTTTATGGATTTATTGGATGATTGTTTTTTTTACAGCAGCAGCATGTTCAGGAGGAAACTAGAGGGAGTAATACCCTTGATCTGATTATCAGTAGTGTTTCTTCATGCATGCATTAAGTATCTGCAGATAAAGGAACCACTAGGTGGCAGTGATCACAGTGTGCTGAAGTGGGATTTACTCAAAGAGGTAACTACCATTAGGGGAAGGGTTTTGCTTTTGTAGAGGTGACTACGGTGGTCTGAGACAGTTTTTAAATTCTATACGGTGGGACCAACTGATGATGTTACCAACAGCAAATTCCAAATGAGAAGCATTCAAAGAATTGATCTTGGAAGCTACTAGGCTTTTCATAACCAACTAAGAAATATTGTTCAAGGTTTAGGCCTAAATGGATGTCAGATGAACTAATGAGACATGTGGCAGAGAAAAAAAATGCATGGGATACATATAAATTAACAGGTGACACGGAGGGCTATGATAGATATAAGCTGGAATGTAACAAAGTCACAAAGCAGGTTAGGCAGGCAAAGGCAGATTACGAGAAATCTTTGGCAAAGGATGCAAAGAAAAACAGCAAAGAGTTCTTTACTTATGTAAACTCTAGAAGGAAGGGGATGAATCAGATTGGACCACTTGATATCGATAGTTGAACTGTTAATGATCCTACTCAGATAGCTAACAAACTAAATGAGTATTTTGCATCTACATTCACACACGAGGAGTTATTCAGGGAGGGGAATGCCAGAAGTGTTAAACTCTGACAGTGAGCTAGATGATTTTATAATAACTGAGAGCAAAGTGGAGGAGAAATTGTTGAAGAAAAGCCAATGTGCACAGACTAATTTAGCAACTATGGGTCTGCACACACCCCTGGATATTTGTGCAGCATTCCTCGCACTTTATTCTCCTGTGCTTGGGCGCACTCTGGTTTGATTGGTGATAGGTAATTGGAGATTTCCAAAATGAGAGTGGAGCTTTCAAATAGCGGTTATCCACTTCACGTTCTAGATAGATGTGAGCTCCAGGCTCATGAATTTGTTTCCCAGTCTAACCCTCCTTGCATCAGTGAATTTGTTTCTATCGCCTACATCCCCTATTATCTGGGCATGTCAGTATGTCTTGTGAGGATTTTGTGTGTCCATCATATACGATGTGTGGGACTTCTGGGGAGGAAATTACAGTCTATTATTTCTAAGGTGAAAACACTTGTTCCTCCTCTCTTGCAGAGTGGTTCCGTATACTGTATTACATGTCTGGATTGTGGGGGGGGGTGTTATGTATATGAGTCCACCAGGAGATTGAAAGATTGGGTTTCTGAACAGGAGGTGGCTTGTCAAACCACTAATGTTGAACACTCCGCAATCGCTGAGCATTATTGGATTGAGCAACATAATCTTGATCCCCAATGGGATATTGAAATCGTCGACTATTCACGTGATTACTGCCAGTGCTCATGACTTGAGGTAATAGTACAATGAATCGCAATAGGGGAGTGAACTTGAGTCAACCCCATTATGAAATCTACTGTTTTGCAGTGCTGGTGATCATCACGAATATGTAATTCTGCTCTACCGACACCAGACTCGTGATGCGTGATGATGCTCAGTTGACTTTTGCTGTTTTTACCAACATACATACGTACATATATATTGCAATACACCATTCACCAAATAAACTGATACTGTATATTTTATTAGTTTTGTCCATAATTTATTGTATTTTAATGCTTATATCTTACTGTATTTTAACGCTTTTATTTTATATTTTATATCTGTTTTACTATTTTATGTAGATATTATTTATTTATTTTAAATCAGTTTGTCGGAGTTTTGTGATATGTAACCTGAAGCTCAAAGCCTGTTTAACAACAGTGCCACGTGAGAGTGCCAATCTTGCCACTAAACAACCTATTCCTACACCCTCACAAAAACTTCAAGTTCCTTATATGGATTACAAGACTGTAATTCACAGGGCATGTTACCATAACTGGTCACAGATCTGGCAAAGTAATACCACCAACATACTTCGGCATTAGTATTAGTAGAAGCACATGATACAAGAAAGCAAGCTTATACATCAGCCAAAAAAAAAAAAACCCTTCCCATTTCACCAATCCATTCATTCCAAATGTTTGCCTAGTTCTACCTTGAATTTATTTAAGCTATCAACTTCCACAACAGATGGAAGTTTGTTCCAGCAATCAACTACCCACTGGCTAAAGGGAAACTTCCGCACATCTATTCTACAACTGTCTTTCTTAAGATTGAATCTGTGCCCCCTCAGGTTTGTAATCTGAGCAAGAGGAAGAATCCCATCAGCATTGAGCCTGCTCAATCCATTCAAGGCCTTATACACCTCAATACAGATCCCCTCGCAGATGCCTAATCTCCAGAAACTTCAATTTGCAGAACTTAAGCCTTTCTTCAGAAGAGCACCCCTTCACCAGTCTTGTTGCCCTTCTCTGTACTCGTTCTAGCAACTCTACATCCTTCCCAAAATGAGGCTTCCAGACCTGTACGCAGTACTCAAGGTGTGGCCTAACTATTGCCTTATACAAGGGGATAATCACCTCCTTATCTCTGCTCACAAAATTCCTGTATATCATTGACAGAACCCCAAGACCTACTCTGGCAGCCTGTTTGAACTCTCAGAAAACTTCATATCTGACTGCACAATTACCTCCAGTTGGTACATTTCTCTGGGGTTACTGCTACCCATATGCATTTGTATACTACCCATATGTACTTTGCATTTGTCAATGTTAAACTTCAGTTGCCACTTCTCAGCCCATCTACTCAACTTTTCCAGATCCTGTTGCAGCAGCATACTGTTATTAACAAACCTGCCAACCTTAGTATCATCTGCAAACTTTGACATTAAGCTTGATATGCCTTCATCAATATCACTGATAAATATACAAAAGAACAATGGACTCAACACCGAACCTTGAGGGATACCACTAATAACATTAGTCCACGTAGAGCAGTACCCATTGATTACCACTCTCTGTCTTCTCCTACTCAACCATCATTTTATCCATTGTAGCACCCTTAATACCATTCTGCTCCAATTTGTAAATAAATTTGATGAATTTGAGGTGTTGGTCAAAACGTCAAAGGCAGATATTGTTGGGATATCAGAGACATAGTGTCACACAGATATAAGGAATGCAGAAATGGAATTTGGGACGTACAATGTGTACAGAAAGGATAGACAGGATAGGAAGGAAGGAGGGGTTATGCTCTCAGTTAAGAAACACATAAAATCAAATGAAGTACAGTCAGTTGACATGGCTGGACAGTGCAATGTCGAGTCAGTTTGGTGTCACAAGCACTGGGAAAGCAAAATTGACAGTAGGAGTGTGTTATAGGCCTAATGACTGATGAGTATAAAAAATAACGGTACAGAGAAATAGAGTGGGCCAGTAAATCAAGAG
The DNA here is from genome assembly GCF_048544385.1 of Mastigoproctus giganteus. Classification (NCBI taxonomy): domain Eukaryota; kingdom Metazoa; phylum Arthropoda; class Arachnida; order Uropygi; family Thelyphonidae; genus Mastigoproctus; species Mastigoproctus giganteus. Next base: position 115,900,422 of record NC_143587.1, on the reverse strand, counting down.
CATCTTATAATGGGGATTTTAATTTCCCAGATATTGACTGGAATTTGTGGATTGGTCATTCACATGCTAGCAAGCCAGCTTTTGTGGGATGATTGTTTTCTACAGCAGTATGTTTGGGAGGCAACTAGACAAAGTAATACTCTTGATCTCATTATCAGTAGTGATTCTTCATGCATTAAGAATCTGCAGATAAAGGAACCACTAGGTGGCAGTGATCATAGTGTGCTCAAGTGAGATTTACTCAAAGAGATAACTACCATCAGGGGTAAATGGAAGGGTTTTTGCTTTTGTAAAGGAGGCTACGGTGGTCTGAGACAGTATTTAAATTCTATATGGTGGGACCAACTGATGATGTTACCAACAGCAAATTCAAAATGGGAAGCATTCAAAGAATTAACTCTTGGAAGCTACTAGGCTTTTCATACCATCTAAGAAATATTGTTCAAGGTTTAAGCCTAAATGGATGTGAAATGAACTAATGAGACAGTAATTTGTAATGTGGCAGAGAATAAAAATGCATGGGATACATATAAATTAACAAGTGACACGGAAGCCTATGATTGATATAAGCTGGTCTGTAACCAAGTCACTAAGGAGGTTAGGAAGGCAAAGGCAGATTACGAGAAATCTTTGGCAAAGGGTGCAAAGAAAAACAGTAAAGAGTTCTTCACTTGTGTAAACTCTAGAACGAAGGGGATGAATTGGATTAGTCTACTTGATATCGATGGTTCAATTGTTGATGATCCTGCTCAGTTAGCTAACAAACTAAATAAGTATTTTGAATCTACATTCACACATGAGGAGTTATTCAGGGGAGGGAAAGGCAGAGGTGACTTAAACTCTGGCAGTGAGTTAGATGATTTTGTAATAACTGAGAGCAAAGTGGAGGAGAAATTGTTGAAGATAAACACAAGAAAGGCAACTGGGGTGGATGGGATTTATCCAGTAATATTAAAGGAGGCAGCAAAGGAAGTAGGCAAACCTTTAGCCATAATTATGAGAGCTTCCCTTCGACACAGGGGAGGTACCCTGGGTCGAAGTGCAAATGTGACCACAATTCACGGAGGATCAAAAGGCGACACAAGTAATTACAGATCTGTTAGTTTAACTTCTGTTCCAGGAAAATTAATGGAGGCAGTGGTTAAAGAAGCACTGCAGGATCATCTAGACAAGACCTGAGTTATAGTTCGGACACAGCATGGGTTTGTTAAGGGGAAGTCTTGTCTGACCAATTTGATTGAATACTATGATGTAGTCACAAAGGAACTGGATGCAAAGAATAATTTTGATATCATATATTTGGATCTTAGAAAGGCTTTTGATACTGTTGCACATGGAAGACTGCTGCACAAATTGAAGCAGTGTGGCATTGGAGGAAAATTGCTGCTATGTATAAAGGGATGGTTGAGTGGGAAAAGACAGAGAGTGGTAATCAATGGACACTTCTCTTCGTGGACTAATGTTATTAGTGGAGTCCCCCAGGGTTCAGTGTTGGGTCCATTGTTGTTTTCTGTATTTATAAATGATATTGATGATGGTATATCAGGCTTAATATCCAAATTTGCAGACGATACGGAGATTGGTGAGTTGTTAATGACACTAATGACAGTACACTGCTGCAAAAGGATCTAGAAAAGTTGAACAGATGTGCTGAGAAGTGGCAACTGAAATTTAACATTGACAAATGTAAAGTATTGCATATGTGAAGCAGTAACCTCAGAGTAATGTATCAATGTGTAGTACTACACTGACAATGGTAGAGAATGAAAAGGACCTGGGGGTAATTGTGCTGGCAGATATGAAGTTTTCTGAGCATGAGCTACTCTTGCAGACGGTCTGCAAGAGTAGCTCGTGGTATCTTGTCAATGATATACAGGTATTTTTCTAGCATGGATAAGGAGGTGATTATCCCCTTATATAAGGCAATGGTCAGGCCACACCTTGAGTAATGTATGCAGGTCTGGAGGCCTCATTTTAAGAAGGATGTAGAGCTGCTGGAACGTGTACAGAGAAGGACAACATGATCAGTGAATGGAAGAAAGGATTGCTGTTGTGAAGAAAGGCTTAAGTTTTGCAAATTACAGTGTCTGGAGACTAGGCACCTGTGAGGTAATATGATTGAGGTGTATAAAGTCTTGAATGGTTTGAGCATGCTGAATACAGATGGGATTCTTACTCTTGCTCAGAATAATCGCCTGAGAGGGCATAAATTCAAATTGAGGCAAGACAGTTGTAGGATAGATGTGCGGAAGTTTGCCTTTAGCCAGCGGGCATTTGATTGCTGGAACAAACTTCCATCTGTCATAGAAGTTGATGGCTTAAACAGATTCAAGGCAGAACTAGACAAACGTTTGGAGTGAGTGGATGGGTGAATGAGGTTTTTTCCCCTTTTTGGTTGATGCTATATAAGCTTGCTTTCTTGCATCATGTGCCTTTGCTAATGCTAAAAGATGATGTTTAAACCTGAAAATTCTGCCTTAGAGAGTGCACTTTGTTTATGGTTTCACACTGGGACGCATAGATTGCCATTGCTTGTGACCAGCAAGTCGACAAAACAAAGAGCTTTTAAAAACATTTCTAATTTTCTTGTTTTGTATAAAAATCAGAAAAATGCCTGGATAAATGTTTCTATTTTCCGAGACTGGTTTATAAATTTTTTTTATTCCTGAAGTTAAAAAAAGACAAAAAAAGGATATTTTTCTTTCTGATGAAGATTTGGAAGGTATCATTTTGTTTTATAAAAATTTGAACGTTCTGCAATCAGTTTTTATGATTGCTTAGACTTGGAACGATGTTTCTGTACTAACTCTTGCCCGTGGATGGCGAAAACTCTTGGCAGTGGCTGATTCAAGAACATGTAGCGAAAATATTTTATTGACCACACTCCTGAAGGAAGAATTTATTAAAATTCTTTCTGTCATTCCTGGATGCAAGGATTGTGATGAAAAACGACATTGACGAATGGCTTTTATTGTATGCTCCCAATCAAGGGTTTCAGATGTTTTCAGATTATGACATTTTCTCTGCTCATTTGAAAGAAGGAACTTCGGATTAGAGTGAAGAAGAGGAAGTTTCCATCGAAGAAAATCCAGGTTCAGCAACTAGCAAAGCTATTATGGTATTAAAAACCGCACTGAAATGGGTAGAAAACCAGGAAGAATGTGATATAACAAAATTGATACTGTTAAGGAACTTGGGAGATTTAGCAGGAAAAAAGGTCACAACAAATGAAACAAAACGATCAAACATTATTTTAAAAAATTACTTTCAATCTTTTTCCAAATAAAACTTGCAGTAAAATACCTCTCAGAATACATATGTAAATGTGTGAATTTATGTATAAGTTACTATTATTTTTAATTAAATAAAATTCGTTTTTTTCCATGGAATTTAAAGTCTTTTTCTTTTTTTACCTTAATACATTATAACAAAATTTATTTAATCCTACCTTACGTTTGATTATCCTGAAAATTTGGCTATCCAGTAGCAGTCTCACATTGATTATTCCTGATTACTGACATTCTACTTTATTATAATCATCCTATTATAATAATAATTAGAATTAATTTAATAATTAAATATTAATTTTAATTATTAAAAATAATTAAAATTATTCTTTTAAAAATGGCAACAAACCTAAATAGAATCTTATATTATAAATTTTTACATTATTAAATATTGAGGTGGTGATCTTGATGGTGATGAGTATATAGTTATATGGATGCCAGAACTGTTTTTTCCGAGCAAGAACTATACACCAATGGATTTTATTGAAAAGAAGAGACAAACATTATCTACAGATTTTACTGTAAGTACAGTTATAATATGAATTCAGTTGTATGTTTGTTTGTGGATTTATTAGGCACATCGGCATCTATGGCCATAGTGCATGCGCCAATGAATTCAATAAATAGTAATTTCCTGTATCTGAAAATTTGTTTCTAAGTAGTACAGTGTAAAATTACAATGCTAGCTTCAGGTATATTTGAAATTTTTATTAAGATATATTTTCTAAACTTGTGATATTGTCCTAAAAACTAATATTTTAATATTTATTTTGTGTTAGCCCACTGGTAATCATGATGGGGGTTCACTTTATTCTGTTTCATTCACAATGCTTCCCAAGGTAAATTTTTGCCAAAGTTTCCCTACTGAAAATTCAAGAAGTCTATTGGATGGGAAGAAAATATGCAGCAAGGTTATATCTCTGTATAAGATAGACAACTGTGTACACAGTCAGCTCTATCAATAGCATGATGCTGGCACAGCTAAATGCAGTCGATATCATTTGTTAGTTTCATGAAATACTGTGCTGCCAAGCAAGCGCACTGGCTTTTTTAAATTGGAAATAAAAATTTTATTAACTGATCTCCATTTTCCTACACTAACTAGATCTAATAGATTCATTAAGTAAACCACCTGGTTTCTTAATGAATCTATTAATAGTGAAATCCATGTTTAGTTTCCAAAGCAAACTTTCTGGCAGCCCCTTCAACCCATGTACGGTACTAGTATTAGTAGAGGCATGCAAGAAAGCAAGCTTATGCAGCATCAGCCAAAAAAAAAAAAAAAAACAAACACTTCACCCTCCGTTCATTCGAAATACCTGTCCAGCTGAGCGTTAAATTTATTTAGGCTATCAACTTCCACAACAAGGGATGGAAGTCAGTTCCACCAACCAACTACATGTTGGCTAAAGGCAAATTTCCACACATCTGTCTTTCCTCAATCTGAATTTGTGCCCACTCAGGTGATTATTCTGAGCAAGAGGAAGAATCCCATTGGCATTGAGCATGCTCAAACCATTCAAGGCTTTATACAACTCTATCAAATCACCTCGCTGGTGCCTAGTCTCCAGACACTGTAATTTGCAGAACTTAAGTCTTTCTTCGTAAGTGCAACCCTTTGTTCCATTCACTAATCTTGTTGCCCTTCTCTGTACTCGTTCCAGCAGCTCTACATCCTTCTTGAAATGAGGCCTCCAGACCTGTATACAGTACTCAAGGTGTGGCCTGACCATTGCCTTATACAAGGGAATAATCACCTCCTTATCCCTGCTAGAAAAATTCCTGTATATATCATTGACAAGACACCATGAGCTACTCATTCAGCCCGTCTGCAATGCTCTGAGAACTTCATATCTGCCTGCACAATTACCCCCAGATCCTTTTCATTCTGTACCACTGTCGGTGTAGTACCACAGAGTTGATGAGTTGCTCTGGGGTTGCTGTTTCCCATATGTAGTACTTTGCATTTGTCAATGTTAAACTTCATTTGGCACCTCTCAGCCCATCTGCTGAACCTTTCCGTATCCCGCTGCAGCAGCATAGCGCCAGTAGTGTCCTTAACAACCCTGCCAACCTTTGTATCGTCTGAAAACTTGGACATTAAGCTTGATATACCATCATCAATATTATTTATAAATACAGAAAACAATAATGGACCCAACACTGAACCCTGAGGGACTCCACTAATAACATTAGTCCACGATGAGCAGTGTCCATTGATTACCACTCTCTGTCTTCTCCCCCTCAACCACCCCTTTATCCATAACAGCAATTTGCCTCCAATGCCACACTGCTCCAATTTGTGCAGCAGTCTTCCATGTGCAACAGTATCAAAAGCCTTTCTAAGATCCAAGTATATAATATAAAAGTTATTCCCTGCATTCAGTTCTTTTGTGACTGCATCATAGTATCCAATCAAATTGTTCAGGCAAGACTTTCCCTTACCAAAACCATGCTGTGTCCGAGCTATAACTGAAGTCTTGTCTAGATGATCCTGCAGTGCTTCTTTAACCAGTCCCTCCATTAATTTTCCTGGAACAGAAGTTAAACTCACAGGTCTATAATTACTTGTGTCAGCCTTTGATCCTCCTTTGTGAATTGGGGGTCACATTTGCACATCTCCAGTCTATGGGTACCTCCCCTGAGTCCAAGGAAGCTCTCATAATTATGGCTAAGGGTTTGCTTACTTCCTTTGCTGCCTGCTTTAATATAACTAGATCGATCCCATCCGCCCCAGGTGACTTTCTTGTGTTTATATTCAACAATTTCTCCTCCACTTTACTCTCAGTTAATACAAGATTCTGCCAGAGTTGAATACACCTCTGACATTTCCCTTGCTGAATAACTCCTCATGTGTGATGTCGATGCAAAATATTCATTTAGTTTGTTAGCTACCTGAGCAGGATCATCAACAGTTGAACCATTGATATCAAGTGGACTAATCTGATTCATCCCCTTCGTTCTAGAGTTTACATAAGTAAAGCATTCTTTGCTGTTTTTCTTTGCATCCTTTGCCAAAGATTTCTCGTAATCTGCCTTCGCCCACCTAACCTCTTTTGTAACTTGGTTACAGATCAACCTGTGCCTATCATAGGCTTCTGTGTCACATGTTAATTTATATGTATCCCATGCATTTTTCTTCTCTGCCATATGTCTCATTAGTTCATCTGACAACCATTTAGGCCTAAACCTTGAACAATATTTCTTAGTTGGTATGTAAAGCCCAGTAGCTTCCAAGATAAGTTCTTTGAATACTTCCCATTTTGAATTTGCTGTTGGTAACATCATCAATCGGTCCCACTGTATAGAATTTAAATACTGTCTCAGACCATCGTAGTCGCCTTTACGAAAGCAAGAACCCTTCCCTTTACCCCTGATGGTAGTTACCTCTTTGAGTAAATCCCACTTCAGCACACTGTGATCACTGCCACCTAGTGGTTCCTTTATCTGCAGATACTTAATGCATGAAGAATCACTTCTGATAATCAAATCAAGGGTATTACTCCCTTTAGTTGCCTCCCGAACATGCTGATGTACAAAAAAATCATCCAATAAATCCACAAAAGCCTTGCTAGTGTGTGTGTGTGTGTGTGTGTGTGTGTGTGTGTGTGTGTGTGTGTGTGTGTGTGTGTGAGTGGCCAATCTACAAATTCCAGTCAATATCTGGGAAATTAAAATCTCCCATTATAAGACTCTCTGATTTACTGGCCCACTCTATTTCCCTGTACAGTGTCTTATTATACTCATCAGAGTCATTAGGCCTATAGCACACTTCTACTCTCAATTTTGATCTCCCAATGCTTATGTCACACCAAACTGACTCGACACTGCACTGTCCACCGATGTCGACTGGCTGCAGTGGACATCACCGATTTCCTTGGATTTTATGTGTTTCTTAAATAATAGCATAACCCCTCCTCCCTTCCTATCCTGTCTATCCTTTCTGTACACATTGTCCTCCCCAAATTCCAGTTCTGCATTCCTTATATCTGTGTGACACCATGTCTCTGGTATCCCAACAATATCTGCCTTTGATGTTTTGAGCAATACAGCAGGCCCCCGTTACAATGCGGTTTGCTTTACGCTGATTTGCTATAATGCTGTTCTTATATTATAACCCGTATCTGACAATAACGCTGTCAGAGATCACTTTAACGCTGTTTTACAGATTGCATTTTTGGCATATTTAAAGAAATGGTTTCATTTGATGGAGTCGATAGCTTGAAAATAAATAGCAAAACAGCATTAAAACATTTCCCATGCCGACTTGAGAAATTTTCCCCATGCTGAGTGAAATTTTCTTGCATGCTAATTTAATTGCAGTACAGTCACTTGTTATGTAGTTCCGAGATCAACATTTTAAAAAATGATCAGGTATATTGCTTGTAATATTTGCATTATATGCATTTATCCGAAGTCTAGTCATCACTCAGTACAGTATTAGACATCGTGCGTAATGGACAGGTTACTTGAACATTGTATCATAATTAATGCAACCAACGCAGTTACATTTTAGAAGAGTTAATAATGGCTAATAAGAATGGAAAAGCAATGTCTGAGTGCAATACGAAGAATATAAATGTAAGAAAAAGACTGAATTTGAAATTTAAATTAGACCTTTTGAAGCGAATTGATTCCCGTCAATGACAAACGGATGTGTGCCATAATTTAGGACTTGCAGGTTTAACTGTAAGAACAATTAAAAAAAAATAAAGAATTAATTTTAGCAGCGGGAAAGATAGCTATTCCACTGCAAGCAACTAGGGCTAGGCCAGCTATTAGGATTGAAATGGAAAAGACTTTAACTAATTTTATTGAAGATAATGTCCAATGCAGAATTCAGTTAAGTTAAATATTATTAAAAAAAAAAAAAAAAAAGAGAGAGAGAGAGAGAGAGAGATTAGATTAGCCAATATGACGATCTGAAAAAAACTCATCTAAAAAAAAAAAAAAAAAAAAATGTGAAACCATTTAAAACTGGTAATGGCTGGTTGAATAGATTTAAAATCTAGGGAAAAGCCACAAGTGCAGATCAAGGAGCCGAAACTTTAAAAAAAGAACTTGTTAAAATTATTGAATAGGGGTATTGTGTGTTATACTTCTCAACAAGTTTATAACATAGATGAAGCAGGACTTTTTTGGAAACGAATGCCTAAAAGAACTTTCATATTGAAAGAAGCAAAAAACATGCCAGGTTTCAAAGCGGCGAAGGATCGGGTGACTTTACTGTTGGGTAGTAACGCTGCAGGGGATTTAAAATTAATACCCCTTTTAGTCTCTTGATTTTTAAGGAGTTCTTATGTGCTGTAATGTAATAACTAGATCATATATATAGCTTAGCTTAACTTTCAGCACTCACCTCATAGTAATGAGGTGAGTGCTAAACCAGCTAAGCGGATTACTATGAGGTGAGTGCTGAAAGTTAAGCTAAGCTATATATACGATCTACCCCTTTTAGTTTATATAGAAGAGGGTCAAACTTTTTATTTAGAAGAGGGCCAACCCAAAATCGACATATTTTTCATGATTAAATTCATCAATCAATTAAAATCAATTTAGATCAATTAAATTCATGATTTTAATTAGCATTTTAAGTTTAATTTTGATACATGAATAGTTACTACATTTATACGTATGTAATGTAGAATATTTTATATGTACAAATATTTAGCATTAGCATTAGTAGAGGCATATGATGCAAGAAAGCAAGCTTATTCAGCATCAGCCAAAAAAAAAAAAAAAAAAACCCTCTCCCATTTCACCCCTCCGTTCGTTCGAAATACCTGTCCAGTTGAGCTTTAAATTTGTTTAGGCTATCAACTTCAACAACAAGTGATGGAAGTCGGTTCCACCAACCAACCAACCACCCGCTGGCCAAAGGCAAATTTCCGCACATCTATCCGACATCCGTCCTTCCTCAATTTGAATTTATGCCCTCTCAGGTGATTATTCTGAGAAAGATGAAGAATCCCATTGGCATTGAGCATGCTCAAACCATTCAAAGCCTTATACACCTCTATCAGATCACCTCGCCGGTGCCTAGTCTCCAGACTCTGTAATTTGCAAAACTTAAGCCTTTCTTCGTAAGAGCAACCCTTTGTTCCATTTACTAATCTTGTTGCCCTTCTCTGTACCCGTTCCAGCAGCTCTACATCCTTCTTGAAATGAGGCCTCCAGACCTGTATACAGTACTCAAGATGTGGCCTAACCATTGCCTTATACAAGGGAATAATCACCTCCTTATCCCTGCTAGAAAAATTCCTGTATATCATTGACAAGACACCATGAGCTACTCTTGCAGCTCGTCTGCACTGCTCAGAGAACTTCATATCTGCCTGCACAATTACCCCCAGGTCCTTTTCATTCTCCACCACTGTCAGTGTAGTACCGCAGAGTTGATACATTGCTCTGGGGTTACTGTTACCCATATGTAGTACTTTACATTTGTCAATGTTAAACTTCATTTGCCACCTCTCAGCCCATCTGTTCAACCTTTCCAGATCCTGTTGCAGCAGCATAGCGTCAGTAGTGTCCTTAACGACCCTGCCAACCTTTGTATCATCTGCAAACTTAGACATTAAACTTGATATCCCATCATCAATATCATTCATAAACACCGAAAACAACAATGGACCCAACACTGAACCTTGAAGAACTCCACTAATAACATTAGTCCACGTTGAGCAGTGTCCATTGATTACCACTCTCTGTCTTCTGCCACTCAACCATCCCCTTATCCATAGCAGCAATTTGCCTCCAATGCCACACTGCTCCAATTTGTGCAGCAGTCTTCCATGTGCAACAGTATCAAAAGCCTTTCTAAGATCCAAATATATAATATCAAAGTTATTCCCTGCATCCAGTTCTTTTGTGACTACATCATAGTATCCAATCAAATTGGTCAGGCAAGACCTGCCCTTAACAAAACCATGCTGCGTCTGAGCTATAACTGAATTCTTGTCTAGATGATCCTGCAGTGCTTCTTTAACCAGTGCCTCCATTAATTTACCTGGAACAGAAGTTAAACTAACAGATCTATAATTACTTGTGTCAGCCTTTGATCCTCCTTTGTGAATTGGGGTTACATTTGCACATCTCCAGTCTATGGGTACCTCCCCTGAGTCCAAAGAAGCTCTCATAATTATGGCTAGGGGTTTGCATACTTCCTTTGCTGCCTCCTTTAATATAACTGGATAGATCCCATCCACCCCAGGTGCCTTTTTTATGTTTATCCTCAACAATCTCTCCTCCACTTTCCTCTCAGTTATTACAAAATCATCCAGCTCACTGCCAATGTTTACTTTACCTACATCATTCTCCTTCCTGAATAACTCCTCATGCGTGAATGTAGATGCAAAATACTCGTTTAGATTGTTGAGGATCCTGCTCAGCCACCTGAGCAGGATCCTCAACTGTTGAACCATCAATATCCAGTGGACCAATCTGATTCATCCCTTTCCTTCTCGAGTTCAAGTATGTAAAGAACTCCTTTCTGTTTTTCTTTGCATCCTTTGCCAAGGATTTTTCATAGTCTGCCTTTGCCTGCCTAATCTCCTTTGTGACTTGGTTACAGACCAACTTATATCTATCATAGGCTTCCATGTCACCCATTAATTTGTATGTATCCCATGCATTTTTCTTCTCTGCCACATGTCTCACTAGTCCATCTGACAACCATTTAGGCCTAAACCTTGAACAATATTTCTTAGTTGGTATGTAAAGCCTGGTAGCCACCAAGATTAGTTCCTTGAATGCTTCCCATTTTGAGTTTGCTGTTGGTAACATCATCAGTTGGTCCCACTGTATAGAATTTAAATACACTCTCAGACCATCATAGTCGCCTTTACGAAAACAAAAACCCTTCCCTTTACCTCTGATGGTAGTTACCTCCTTGAGTAAATCCCACTTCAACACACTGTGATCACTGCCACCTAGTGGTTCATTTATCTGCAGGTTCTTAATGCATGAAGAATCACTACTGATAATCAGATCAAAAGTATTGCTCCGTCTTGTTGCCTCACGAACATGCTGATGTAGAAAACAATCATCCAATAAATCCACAAAAGCCTTGCTAGTGTGCGAGTGACCAACCCACAAATTTCAGTCAATATCTGGGAAATTAAAATCCCCCATTATAAGACTCTCTGATTTACTGGCCCATTCTATTTCCCTGTACAATATATTATTATACTCATCAGAGTCATTAGGCGTATAGCACACTCCTACTCTCAATTTTGATTTCCCTATGCTTATGTCACACCAAACTGACTCAACACTGCCCTGTCCATCGATGTCAACTGGCTTCACTTCGTTTGACTTTGTGTTTCTTAATTAATAGCGTAGCCCCTCCTCCCCTCCTGTCCTGTCTATCCTTTCTATATACATTGTATTCCCCAAATTCCAGTTCCGCATTACTTATATCTGTGTGACACCACGTCTCTGATATCCCAACAATATCTGCCTTTGATGTTTTGAGCAATACCTCAAATTCATCAAATTTATTTACCAAACTCCTAGTATTGGTGTACACGCAGGTATACATGCACCTGTTTCTATTCTTAGCTACCCTAACACAACCCATGTGTTTACTTGTAACTTGTTTTACTTGTTTAATATTTAATATTTGAATATTAAATTTTTTTGACTGACATTTGTGCATATTTTCACTATCGTTTATTATTGATTAGGAAATATCCTATGGCACTGACCGCAACTTACAAATACAAATACAAATTTGTACATATGTTACCTTATGGGAATGCAGAGCTTGCTTAGTGCGGATTCACTTAGTGCTCTGTTTTTCCGAAACAAATTATCAGCATTAAGCAGGGGTCACCTGTACCTCAAATTCATCAAATTTATTTACCAAACTCCTAGCATTGGTGTACATGCAAGTATACATGGACCTGTTCCTCTTCGTAGCTACCCTAACACAACCCACGTGTTTACTTGTACCGCAGTGACTCCCAGCAGTCTCTGAAATATCCTGCATCTTGTTTTCCAGGCTTCTGCTCATTCCAATAGAAGCAGTGCAAGAATCACTTTCACCTCTGCCAGTGGCTACTGTTAATCTATTAGTCCTTGTATCCCCCCCCCCAAGCTAGCAGTTTTCCGACCCACCTAACACTGCCTCGATAGCATCAGCAAATATTCTTGCACTCTTTCTATTTAAGTGTATCCCATTCCTGTAGAAGCAGTCTCTCCTGTTAACAAGTACAGACCAGGCTGAAAAAAATTCTACCCCTTGAGCCTTGCACAATCTTTCCAGGGCCAAATTGATCGACAAGGCTCTCATCATATACTCCCTCCTATCGTATCTGGGCAGAATTGCATACACTTTCAAATTCAACCCTAATTCACGGCTTTTTTTCAACAGTGACCTGTACTTGTTAAGTAATTCTGCCGGTTTCCTACTCTTAATATCATTAGTGACAACGTGTACAACTATATCACCTTTTGTGCCCTTAAAAGATGATATCTGCTCTACAACGTCATCAACCTTTGCCCCTGTCAGACATATCCTGGTCCCATTCCACCTATCCTTTTTACAAAGAATGTTCCCTGTTTCCCTGACAATAGAGTCAACAACAACTACTAGTTCCTGTGGGACCAGCTCATTCTGCCTTGGAGGTTGCTGCTGTGTTGGGTGATGACCAAGTGCAAGCACTGGCGTTGATGTGGGCAGCTGAGAGCTTGATGGGCCCCTCAATTTAGATCCTTCGAGGGCATCCACCCTGTTGTTCAAGCTCTCATATAGGCCCATAACAACGCTGAGTTGTCGCCTTATTTTGTTACACTCCTTGCATCGTGCACACACAAAGACATCCCCCTGGCAATATCATGTTCCGTACCCAATTGCTCCACAACATCATGCAATTAGTGCATTTTAAAAGGCTGTGATTCAGAGGGCAACTGCCCCCCCCCCCCTTCAGTTCTCCCGCCAGCCACAGCACTCCCATTAGCTTGAGCCTTTTGCTTTACTTCTCTGCCTATACTAAGTACTATAGGTTTTGATACCTTTCATGTTTGGGATTTTTCATTAAGAGAGAGAGAGAGAGAGAGAGAGAGACCTTTTCTTGGATATAAAGTTCAGCTTTTCCTATTGTTATTTTTGTATGATATTAATGTGTATTAGCATAAGTATTAGCATTAGCAGCGGCATATGATGCAAGGTGCCTCTGTAGCTATGTGGGAAGGAGCAGCAGTGCATAGCACACGCTTCTTGATTAGACCGGGGTTCAAGCCCGTCACCACCAAATACGGAGGATGCGGAAAGGTTAGGGAATGACCACCGCATAACCAGGAGCAATATGGCCTTAGTTGCTGATGCTCCTAAAAATCAAATACACCCGGAAGAAAGGCACCCGGGGTGGATGGGATCTGTCCAGTTATATTAAAGGAGGCAGCAAAGGAAGTAAGCAAACCCTTAGCCATAATTATGAGAGCTTCCTTGGACTCAGGGGAGGTACCCATAGACTGGAAATGTGCAAATGTGATCCCAATTCACAAAGGAGGATCAAAGGCTGACACAAGTAATTATAGACCTGTGAGCTTAACTTCTGTTCCAGGAAAATTAATGGAGGCACTGGTTAAAGAAGCACTGCAGGATCATTTAGACAAGACTTCAGTTATAGCTCAGACATAGCATGGTTTTGTTAAGGGGAAGTCTTGCCTGACCAACTTGATTGGCTACTATGATGCAGTCACAAAAGAACTGGATGCAGGGAATAACTTTGATATTATATACTTGGATCTTAGAAGGGCTTTTGATACTGTTGCAGATGGAAGACTGCTACACAAATTGGAGCAGTGTGACATTGGAGGAAATTGCTGCTATGGATAAAGGGGTGGTTGAGGGGGAGAAGACAGAGAGTGGTAATCAATGGACACTGCTCATCGTGGACTAATGTTATTAGTGGAGTCCCTCAGGGCTCAGTGTTGGGTCCATTATTGTTTTCTGTATTTATAAATGTTATTGATGATGGTATATCAAGCTTAATGTCCAAGTTTGCAGACGATACAAAGGTTGGCAGGGTTGTCAAGGACACTACTGACACTATGCTGCTGCAACAGGATCTGGAAAGGTTGAGCAGATGGGCTGAGAGGTGGCAAATGAAGTTTAACATTGACAAATGTAAAGTACTACACATGGGAAACAGCAACCCCAGAGCAACGTATCAACTCTGTGGTACTACACTGACAGTGGTAGAGAATGAAAGGGACTTGGGGGTGGTTGTGCAGGCAGATATGAAATTCTCTGAGCAGTGCAGATGGGCTGCAAGAGTAGCTCATGGAATATTGTCAATGATATACAGGAATTTTTCCAGCAGGGATAAGGAGGTGATTATTCCATTGTATAAGGCAATGGTCAGGCCACACCTAGAGTACTGTATACAGGTCTGGAGGCCTCATTTCAAGAAGGATGTAGAGCTGCTGGAACGAGTACAGAGAAGGGCAACAAGATTAGTGAATGGAACAAAGGGGTGCTCTTACGAAGAAAGGCTTAAGTTTTGCAAATTACAGTGTCTGGAGACTAGGCACCAGCGAGGTGATCTGATAGAGGTGTATAAAGCCTTGAGTGGTTTAAGCATGCTCAATGCTGATGGGATTCTTCCTCTAGCTCAGAAAAATCACCTGAGAGGGCATAAATTCAAATTGAGGAAAGACAGATGTAGGATAGACGTGCGGAAAGTTGCCTTTAGCCAGCGGGTGGTTGGTTGGTGGAACAGACTTCCATCCCTTGTGGTGGAGGTTCATAGCCTAAATAAGTTTAAGGCTCAGCTGGACAGGTATTTTGAACGAACAGAGGGGTGAAGTGGAAGTTGGTTTTTTTTTTGGCTGATGCTGCATAAGCTTGCTTTCTTGCATCAAATGCCTCTACTAATGCTAATGCTAAATGTTAATGCTAAATAACAAAGCATACGATGCAAGAAGGAAGCTTATGCAACATCAGCCAAAAAAAGTTCCCATTTCACCCCTCCATTGGTTCCAAATGCCTGTTACACCAATCAGCCACCTGCCGGGTAAAGGCAAATTTCCACACATCTATTCTACAACTATCTTTCCTCAGTTTGAAACTGTGCCCCCTCAGGTTCTTAGTCTGAGCAAGATGAAGAATCCCATCAGCATTCAGCTTGCTCAACCCATTCAAGGTCTTATATACCTTAATCAGATAACCTCGCAGATGCCTACTTTCCAGGTGCTGCGATTTGCAGAGCTTAAGCATTTCTTGGTAAGAGCACCACTTTGTTCCCCTCACCAGGTTTGTTGCCCTTTGTACTTGTTCTAACAACTCTACATCCTTCTTAAAATGAGGCCTCAAGACCTGTACACAGTACTCTAGGTGTGGCCTGACCATTTCCTTGTATAACGGGATAATCATCTCCCTGTCCCTGCTAGAAAAATTCCTATATATCATTGACAAGACTCCATGACCTGGCCATCTGCACTGCTCAGCGAACTTCATATCTGACTACGCAATTACCTCCAGGTCTTTTTCACTTTCCACTTCCCTGAGTGTAGTACCACAGAGTTGGTCCGTTTCTCTTTGGTTATCACTACCCATATGCAGTTTTATTATTATTATTATTAGCCATATGGTACAAGGAAGCCTGAGGCTTATGCTGCACCAGCCAAAAAAAAAAAAAAATTCCCCGAGTTACCCTGAGAGAGAGAGAGAGAGAGAGAGAGAGAGAGAGAGAGAGAGAGAGGAATCACCAAGAAAGAGAAGAATGACTTTGCATTTATCAATGTTAAACTTCAGTTGCCACTTCTCAGCCCATTTTCCCAACTTATCTAGGTCCAGTTGGAGTAGCGTACTCTCTTTACTGTCGTTAACAACACTGCCAACGTTTGTTTCATCTGCAAACTTGGACATTAAACTTGATATATCTTCATCAATACCATTGATAAATATACAAAACAACAATGGGCCCAACACTGAACCCTGGGGAACTCCACTAACAACATTTGTCCACAAAGAGCAGTGTCCACTGATACCACTCTCTGTCGTCTCTCACTCAACCATCCCTTTATCCATTGTAGTAACTTACCCTTAATGCCATACATCTCCAATTTGTGCAGCAGTCTTCCATGTGCAACAGTATCAAAAGCTTTCCTGAAATCCAAGTATATGATATCAAAATTATTTTTGGCATTCAGTTCCTTTGTGACCACATCATAGTATAAAATCAAATTGGATAGACAAGACCTCCCTTTAACAAACCCATGCTGTGTCTTAACTATTACTGCAGCCTTGTCTAGATGATCCTGCAATGCTTCTTTCACCAGTGCCTCCATTAATTTCTTGGGAACACAAGTTAAACTAAGAGATCTGTAGTTATTTGTGTCACCTTTTGAACCCCCTTTGTGAATTTGTGATACATTTGCACACCTCCAGTCCATGTGAACCTTTCCCGAGTCCAAGGAAGCTCTCATAATTATGGCTAAGGGTTTGCTTACTTCCTTTGCTCCCTCCTTTAATACAACTGGATAGATCCAGTCCACCCCAGGTGCCTTCCTTATGTTTAACTGCAACAATTTTCCTTCCGCTTTGCTCTCAGTTATTACAAAATCACTTAGCTCTCTGTTAGTGTTTGATAAGCTTCTGGCACTCCCCTCATTGAATGACTCCTCATGTGTAAATTTAGATGCAAAATACTCCTTCAATTTTTCAGCTACCTGAGCATGATCATCAATAGTCAATCCATCTATGTTAAGTGGTGTAATCTGATTAATCCCTTCCCTTCTATAGTTTACATAAAGAACATAAAGTAAGTAAAGAACTCTTTGCTGTTTTTCTTTGCATCCTTTGCCAAAGATTTCTCATAATCTGCATTCGCCTGACTAACCTGCTTTGTGACAGTACGCTGCTGCAACACGATCTAGAAAAGTTGAGCAGGTGGGCCAAGAGGTGGCAACTGCAGTTTAACATTGACAAATGTAAAGTACTGCATATGGGAAGCAGTAACCTCAGAGTAACATATCAACTGTGTGGTACTATACCGACAGTAGTAGTAGAGAATGAAAAGGACCAGGGGATAGTTGTTCAGTTAGGTATGAAGTTTTCTGAGCAGTGCAGATGGTTTGTAAGTGTAGCTCATGGTGTCTTGTGAATGATATACAGGAATTTTTCTAGCAGGGATAAGGAGGTGATTATCCTCTTGTATAAAGCAATGATCACGCCACACCTTGAGTATTGTAGACAGAGCTGGAATCCTCATTTTAGGAAGGATGTAGAGCTGCTGGAATGAGTACAGAGAAGGGCAACAAGATTAGTGAATGGAACAAAGGGTTTCTCTTATTAAGAAAGGGTGAAGTTTTGCAAATTACAGTGTCTGGAGACTAGGCACCTGTGAAGTGATCTGATTGAGGTGTACAAAGCCTTGAATGGTTTAAGCATGCTCAATGCTGATGGGATTCTTCGTCTTGCTCAGAATAATCGCCTGAGAGGGCACAAATTCAAATTGAGGAAAGACAGTTTTAGAATAGTTGTGTGAAGTTTGCCTTTAGCCAGCGGGTGGTTGATTTCTGGAACAAACATCTATCTGTTGTAGAAGTTGACAGCTTAAATAAATTGATGTCAGAACAAGACAAACATTTGGAGCAAGTGGATGGGTGAAATGAGAAGGGTTTTTTTTTTTTTGGCTGATGCTACATAAGTTTGGTTTCTTGCATCAAGTGCCTTTACTAATGCTAGTGCCAGTAATGCTAATTCAGATGACATTACAAAACTATGCCCACTTGTGATTGTTAAGTTTTCCATGCCGTGATGTTTTAAAGAAGTTAACTTACTTTCCTATGATTATGTGGCCAATAGAAGTGCTTGGCATATGGTCAGAATATTTTAGTCTTGGTTATCAAAAGTGGACACAAGAATGGTTCAGAAAAAGGAAACATTTTGATGATTCTAGATTGTTCTACAGCACATTCTGCAGAGACTCTTAAGGTGACAAATATACGGCTGTTGTTTTTAACCTCCCAATACCACCAGTTTTATGCAGCCTCTGGATCAAGGCATTATTTATAACCACATTAGTGCATCACTTGTGAATTTTGCAAACAATGTGTTTTTCACTGCATTATGGGTTGCAGAAATGTTTGAAATGCATTTGTCAAATGTGATATATATCTCTGTGAATGAAATCCGATAAAAAAGACTCCACCCGATATACCTAATTCCATAAATATCTTTCCAAAGGGTAAAATGCGTAATTAATGGAAAATGAGAAATCATGCAAATTGCATGATTTCTCAAACACATTTTATTACATTTATGTGTAAAAACTGAAATGACAAGTTAACATAATAGTATTATGTAATGTAAATCAGCAAATTAAGTCCTCAATATTTTCTTGTTCCTCCTTGAGCTGCAATTACAAATTACAGCCTTGCAACGATCTGGCATAGAGTTAATCAAGTTCTGGATATACGGTTGCCCAATTTCATGGTACCACACCCTTACAGTGCTCTCCTGTAGCTGAATCTTACTTGTTGGCTTCTTCTGAGCAATTTTAGACAACATTATGTACCAGCAATTTTCAATAGGGTTAAAATCTGAACTGTTGCCCGGCCAGTCCAACAGTATTTCTGAGGTATGATTGCACCTTAAGGGAGAAAAATGCGGGTAAACATTGGTGTAAGTATGTTTTAAGCCTTGAGAGACAACAAGACAAACTCATCATTAAATCTAAATAGCATAAAACTTACGAATTTTGCTGTGTTGCGAGGTGCTGAGGACTGTTAAAAAATGCAGTTTTGGACATCTGTGTGGTGATCCCTAATAATAGGTTTCAGACACTTCTCCAAGATAGCAGTGTAGGTTTCTGCATTCACCAATTCCGTTAATGAACTTAATTTGCCCAACACCATTGCTTGTTGGTCCTTGAGGTTGTCACAGACATTCTCTCAGATAGTCCAGACAAGCTGTACTTGCTACCTGGAAGGCTAAAACGCTGATGGAACTAACACTTGGGTGACATTCAAGTCAAGTGGACCCAATTTTGGCAAAGCCCGGACAGTCTGTGACAGCTAAATCCTCTGCTTGCACCTTCACACGATGGTGGGACTGTTAGTAATCCTGGGTATAACCTCCATGCACAAGCACACTGTGGGTGACCACCTAGATGTGAACCAACATAAGTAGTGGTCGAGGTTGTAGATGACTCTCATCAATCAGTTCAATACCACCACTTTGCTTATTGGAGGCTTGAACTGGTGGAATCCATGTTTAGTCTCCAGAGCTAAGTTCTGGTCAACCCTCCCCCATCTCTTCCATCATGCAGTATGACTCATGACTTTTTAGATTATGATAAACATCGTGGCAAGTCCAATCTTCCTTACATTTCGAGGGTAGAGCTCTAACATGGAGTTTGCAGGCCGGCCAGTAAGTACACCGGACCGAACCTATTGTTAACTCTTTAGGAGGCTTCCCGATCAGCTAGTATATAATCTTGCTTCCTCTACTTTGCCAGACAGTGACTGGAGGGAGTCCAAGTAGTATGTATGCAGGGAGCATTGTCAAGGCCACGTTATGTCAAGGATCTGGGTATATTCTTACCATGTGTATGCCATATCCAAAAATTTCATTACTTCATACAGTAGCCCCCCCCCCCCACTTTTTCTTACTATTGAATACACCATGAATTGTTAAACTAATACAGTAAGCTTATCTGAGAAAAGATCTAAACCTCCCAAACGCTTCCTAGTTCATTTCACAAATATACATGGCCGCAATTCTAATCTCAACGACGTCCATTTCCACTTTCAGTCTGCCAAATCCATGTACTTTTTCTGACAGAATCTCAGTTATCGGTTGATTCAACTACTGCTGTTCTCAGTTGTCCAAATTATTCGCTGTATGATTCCTTTCACCTCATAGGTGGTACTTGTGCATATGTCTGTTCCGATATTCCCTGTCAGAGACTTGGTGATTTGGAATCGCCTCTTTTCAATCTTCTCTGGCTTAAAATCTCTTTACCTCATTGTGTCAATTCATCTTTTGTCTCTACCGTTCTCCCAACTCCACTAATCACTTGGAGCTCTTTGACTTCCTCTCTTTGCAACTTGACTTTCTCCAGTCCAACTTTCCTAACAGTGAGGTAATTTTCCTTGGTGATTTTAATGTTCAACTCCAGCTGGCTTCCGTTTTCTAGTCACACCGACCCAGCTGGTGGAGATGCTGAGGCTTTTGCAATTACTAATGCCCTTTCACAGATTGTTCATTAACCTACAAAAATATCGGGCAATCCTAACCATACAGCAAACCTGCTTGATCTTTTTCTCACAAACATAACCTCCTTGTCAATGATATACAGGAATTTTTCTAGCAGGGATAAGGAGGTGATTATCCTCTTGTATAATTCGCCAAACATAACAACATTCCTAGCACACGGTCGAAGTGAGTGGGTCTTTTGGCACCTCAGATCACAACTTGGCGATTGTCTCTTCTCCAATGGAGCCTTTATCTCATGGCTGTTTGCAACCTCGTTTTGGCATTACAAGAATGCAAAACGGGATGACCTGCGAGATTTCTTTTCTTCTTTTCCATGGCGGGATTACTATTTCAAAATTTCTGATCTTAATGTTTGTTCAGATTGTGTCAGTGAAATTATTCTTGTAGGAATGGAAACCTTTATTCCACACTCCACTTTAAAATCTCATCCTCTATCTAAACCTTGGTTTTCTAATAAATATGCTAAGGCTGTTCAAGAGAAGAATGTTGCATATCTTAATTGGTTTATTTCCAATTCTTCAGTTTCATTTTCTGTCTACACCAAAGCTTGCAACAATTGTAAAACAGTTATTAATCAGTCCAAACTAGATTTTGAACAGGCTAAGAGCAGAAAACCTGCTTCTTGCCCTAATGGTAGCCTAGCATTCTTGTCTCTTGCCAAAGCTATTGACCACAACTTTTGCCCCTCTCTGCTCTCACCTCTGTCAAAACCAGATGGTTCTGTTGTCACTTTGGCCAAGGATAAAGCTGACCTGCTAGCATCCCATTTTTCTTCCAACTCACATATTAATGATCTTGGTAAAACACCTTCCACCATTACTAGCACACTCCATTCAATGCCTCCTGTGGTTTTCCGTCAAAACGATGTCAGAAGGATTTCGACGAATCTTGATGCTAAGAAAGCTCCAGGTACTGATGTTATTTCTCCACTTGTTCTCAAAACCTGTGCTCCTGAACTTGCTCCTGTTTTTTTCCACCTTTTTTACTTTCTTATTCCAAAGGTGGTTTTCCTTCTGCTTGGAAATTTGCTCATATCCAGCCAATTCCTAAAAGGGTGACAAATTTCTCCCATCCATCCAGTTATCGTCCCATTGCAATTACGACTACTCTTTCTAAAGTAATGGAGAAATCAATTAACCGCCAACTCTTAAACTACCTAGAAACTTTCCATCTGATCAATGATCGCCAGTATGCATTCCATCAGTGTCGATCCACTGGTGTTATTCTGGCTTATGTTACTCATTTATTAGTAAAATAATAAGAGGAGTTTACCTCAATATAGTAAGTAGAACACTTCCGTATGATACCCTCCAGAAATTAAAACGGAAAAAACCGAAAACATCGACAACTTAGTGGTACATTAGATAAAATATAAATAATTAAATAATCAATTGAACACAATTCAAATCAATTTAAAACAATTAAAAATCAAATTAACGCAATTAAAAGAATCTAATGAAAATATTCAAAACGATTTTCCTTACTGAAGCTGACAACTCTTTTCGACCGTATGTTGTGATCACAGGAATTAAAATTACTAAATCGGGTTAAACCTGAAACTTAAATAGTGATTATTTGTCTTCGCGCATGCGCGAAAAGGTCCACGCATCGGAGATTAAATATGGCCGCCAAACATTAACAGTATTCTCGTGTAATTTAATTTCAACGGTTTCTGCAATTAATAGTCGCGTATAATTACGTTGAACGTTAGGTATTTTGGCCCCGTTAAATAATAAAGTATGTTTATCGTTAATGGCATGAAAGGCTAATTGTGACGCTGCTGAACGAGAAGCATGAACTGAGGCTTCATGTTGATTTACACGAATATTAAGAGAAAATTGTGTCGGACCTTGGTAAGACGAGTCGCAATCACTGCAAGAAATGTTGTATACCAGATCATTAATTTGTGTTGTGAACGCAGAAAGAACCAAGCGATTGTTCAGTATAGTGTGTAACTTCCGTATTGGCCTAGCTACAATTTTAAATTCGGTATCTTTAAAGAATCTTTTAAGCTGTTTGTGCCACTGTTCAACATATGGGACAGAAATAAAGTATTTTTTGATATTACTATTGTTGATTGGTGTAGTATTTTGTATCCTAATTCGGTTTATTGTGGTAATGGAATAACCCCTGTTTAAGAATCTGCTAGTTAATATTTGTATTTCTGAGTCCTAAGCAGATTCAATCGTTGAATATTTATAGGCATTTAGAAATTGATTAAAGATAATCGATCTTTTGTAGGTGAACGGGTAATAGCTATTATAATGTAGAAGCATACCGGTGTTTGTAGGTTTTCGATAGATGCTAAATTGTATTTTATTCGAGTCCCGGGTAAGCTTGAAATTTAGAAAGTTTAATGACTTTGTATCCGTATCCTCCCTTTCCAATGTAAATTTGAGTCTAGAATGAATATTATTAAACGAATGTAAAATGTCTTGGATAGTACTACTATCGGTAATAATTAGAACATCGTTTAAATACCTCCCATAGTATGTGATACGGGTCAAAAAGGTGTCAGATGTATATGCTCAATCGTTGAGAGATAGATCTCTGACATTAAGCCACTCAGGCTCAAACCCATTGATAATCCAAAAATGCGTGGACCTTTTCGCGCATGCCCGAAGACAAATAATCCTATTTAAGTTTCAGGTTTAACCTGATTCGGTAATTTTTATTCCTGTGATCACAACATACGGTCGAAAAGCATTGTCAGTTTCAGGAAGGAAAATAGTTTTGAATATTTTCGTTAGATTCTTTTAATTGCGTTAATTTGATTTTTAATTGTTTTAAATTGATTTGAATTGTGTTAAATTGATTATTTAATTATTTATATTTTACTCTAATGTACCGGTAAGTTGTCGGTTGTTTTGGTTTTTCCCGTTTTAATTTCTTGAGGGTATCATACGGAAGTGTTCTACATACTATATTGAGGTAAATTCCTCTTATTATTTTACTAATATTATTATCAACGTAGAACATTGAGTATTACAGCTCTGATTCATACTACCTAGTTACTCATTTATGGATAAATTCAATGGAAAAGTTTGGTGAAACACAAGCAGTTGCTCTTGACATATCAAAGGCTTTCGATCGTGTTTGGCATTAAGGTCTTCTAAACAAGCTTTCATCTTATGGTTTTCCAACTGTTTTTTGTAATTGGTTATCCAGTTTTCTCTCTGACCCCTCATTGAGGATGATGGTAGATGGCTCTCTCTCTCTTCTAACTTTTCCACTAATGCTGGTGTTCCCCCCCCCAAGGTTCAGTTGTTTCCCTCCACTCTTTTATTTCATTGTATATTAATGGCCTTCTTTCATTGACCAGAAATTCTATCCATAGTTTTGCTGATGATAGCACATTGCATTCCACTTTCCAATTTGAGAAACTTGCCCTGCTCAATCAGCTTCAACTTCTCAAAGATCCATGACCAATTCCTTAAATGCTAATCTCCATGTAATTCTCCAGTGGGGCAAAGACAACTTAGTTGATTTGAATCCTTCTAAAACTCAGTCCTGTCTTATATCTTGCAAAAAGGATTCTTCTGTTCCTGTGCTTATCTTTGGTGACACTCCGATTTCTAGGCAAAATGATATTTCTCTTCTGGGATTACCCTGACTTCTAATCTCTCTTCGGACAAGCACATTATAAATATTGCTTCCTCTGCATCTAAAAAACTTGGTTTTCCCTTTCGCTCTCGGTGTTACATTTGTTCCAAACAGCTGTTCACTCTGTGCAAATCGCAAATCTGCCCTACCATGGAATATTGTTCGCACATGTGGAGCGGTGCAATCAAAACCTCTCTCAGCCTTCTAGATTCCATTCAGAAGAGGGAGGGGCGCCTCTGTAGCCAGGTGGGAAGGAGCAGCAGTGCGTAGCACACGCTTCTTGATTAGACCGGGGTTCAAGCCCGTCACCACCAAATACGGAGGATGTGGAAAGGTCAGGGAATGACCACCGCATATCCCGGAGCAATATGGCCTTAGTTGCTAATGCTCCTAAAAACCA
The DNA here is from genome assembly GCF_048544385.1 of Mastigoproctus giganteus. Lineage (NCBI taxonomy): Eukaryota > Metazoa > Arthropoda > Arachnida > Uropygi > Thelyphonidae > Mastigoproctus > Mastigoproctus giganteus. The sequence continues at coordinate 115,875,899 of NC_143587.1, read as the reverse complement.
AAAAATAACATCAGAAGAGGCCAGTTAGGTTAATTTATGACTCCTCTCTAGCAGAGTCTCTCTACTCACTGTCCCATAGATGTACTGTTTCTGCTGCATGCCTTTTCTACAGATACTTCCATGGGCACTGTTCTTTTGAATTGGCTACTATAATTCCCACTCTCTCTTTCAAAACAATGCAAACACATGCTGCCACCAGCCAACATCCATTTACTGGCCAACTTCAAACTCACAGAACCAACTTTTCATCTTCCTTGTTTATTCATTCCACTGCCGTTTTCTGGGACTACCTTTCTTCATATGTATTTCCTGAAAATTACAGTCTACAGAAGTTCAAGTCCAATGTCAACAATATCTTCTTTCGTCTTCTCAACCTCTAACCCAAGCATGGTATGAAGTACTATAGGTTCTAATACCTCTCATGTTTGGGGTTTTCACAAAAAAAAAAAAAAAAAAAATCCTCAGACCATCTGACCAGCGGGGAACTTTACAGTTGGCGTTATGCAGTCAGGATGATATGCCTCCAATTTTTGTCTTGTGACCTATCACTTCCCATCCGTGCCATGCAGGTTGAATTTCAATTCATCAGTAAAAGATGACGGTGTCCCATTGCTCTTTTGTCCATGAAACATGCATTTTAGCCCAAGCAAGTCACTTCTTCCTCATTTGTTGGGTCAACAAAGGCTTCTTCTTGGGCCGATAGGCATGCAGACCACATTCCGAAAGCCGTCTTTGGATAGTTCATGCACTTGTTTCAACACCAGAGGCCATCTCGAAGTCTAGTTTTAGATAAGGATCATTATCATGGCGATTATGAAGGCACAGCCATTTCAAATATCAATCTTGGGAAGGTGTAAACACTCTCTTATGGTTTGATCTAGGTGTTCTCTTCACATCACTGGTTTCACGCTTTAATTTCAGCACCTGGGGTACTGTTGATTGGTGGCAGCCTATTTTATCAGTAATATCATGCATAGAAAGCTCTTCCTGGGACAGAGCAACAGCTACACTTTTTTTTTCTTGGTGTCCACTGAACATATGGAGCCATGCTTACACCTCCACAAAACAGGATACTAATGAGCGTATGTACCCTTCCATCAATAGGAGCATTATCTGACACAATATCTTTGCTTTGCAGCAAACAAAATGACTGTAATCAAGCAATATCTTATACGTTTCACTATAAAATGTTACTTTTTTAAGGTGATGCAGTTTTTTTGTCTGCCACTGTAGATCCTACTTGATAAGGTACTTGATCCTCCACATAGGAAGGGGGGAAGAAGCAATTTGCAGCTGAACTGGAATGTCTTGGATGCTATCTGTAATCTTGTTATTGCTTGGGATAGTATTGCATCAAGTATAATAATCAACTTCTTCAGAAAAAGTGGCTTTGGAGAAATTATCACAGATAAACATGGTCTAGCAGACGAATGTGATTGCAACATTGAGGAATGGAGGAATTTGAAGAAGCATATTGATTTTGTTGGCAAATTTGAAGAGTTTGTGAAGACAGATGATGAAGTTGCTATCACAGCAATGCCAACACCAGAAAAGCTGCTGAGCACCAAGCAAAACGATGATGTCTTTGTTACCAGCGACAGCAAAAGTAAAGAAGTGCACGTGCGCGTGCACAAATACATAGGGATGTATTTCGAACCAAATATACTTCCATTTGGAAACAACTTTGGAGGGACCAACCGTGCAATAAACTTCGCAGAATAAAAAAAGAGCTACGTTCTTGGTGTTCTAGCTCACGTACAAATAGACAGGAGGAAGTTATATTAACAAGACTGTGCATTGGGCATACCTTCCTCACTCACAAACATTTACTTCTAAGAGAAGATCCCCTGCTCTGCTGTCTGTCAGATACAACTTACAGTAAGGCACATCCTGATTGATTGTCCATCCTATTCAGCCGTTCGAACCACATCCTTCCAATCATTAGCAAACTTGCAAGCTCCTCTAACTCTCTCATATACTTGGTGACAAAGCAAACCTAAGTGAACTCTTTATATATATATTAAACATCTAGGAATAATAAATACACTCTGATATATCCATCCATAAATCATTAAAATTAATAAAATGACACTGACAGACACATATTGGCCACAATTAGCCTTGTGTCGTGAAACTTTCATAACACACACACACACACACACACACACACACACACACACACACACACACACACACAGCCATCTAAAAAAAGATGCCCAAAATGCATTGAGCATAATGGAGAATATGTTGGCCTGCAGTAATGTTGATAAATAAACAACTATTGCATTTGATAATGTGTGCTGTAGTTAAAAATGCATAGAGGACAAAAACCATGCAAAGAACATTGGATTCTTTCCTTAAATTAGATTAATTTATCAAAAAGTTAATGGATTGTTTGTCTCATTTTATATTTAAGATTAATTATTTTTACTGTGATATTAAAATATTGTATATATCAAAGTATATACTGTACAATATTTTCATTTCTGTTAATTGCTTTTTTCTTAGTTTAGCTTAAAAATAAAAATAAATCAAATCTTTAGAAACTATATATTATTCCTGTTACTGTATTGTTAGACAAGGCTTTTGTTTTATTATTTTATTTTATCAATTTATTTTTGATATTATTATTATTATTTATTATTATTCTTAGACATACAGTAGGCCGACTGGGCTAGCCGGTGGGTAAAGTGCCTGCTTGGCAACCCAAAGGTCTCGGGTTCAAATCCTGCCTCGGGCTTGGATATCATGATGGTGCCGCACTATCCGTTGGATCTCACAGACACGATACATGAAGGAAGTAGGAAAACGATGGTTCCTTCATGTATTGCTTACATCATATAATAAAAAAAAAAAAAGAAAAGAAAAGACACAGTATGTGCAAAAAAAAAAAACCAAAAAAAAAACCGTAAAATTTTGACACTTTTGGGGGACCTCTTTATTACAAAATGTGAAAATTTAGGGCAACAATGGGTTCACATAAAGTTTGCCAAACCTCTGTTGAAGCATTGAGATTGTGGAAAAATGGTAAAAAGAAGGCTATGCCATTTGCAATTCCTACGATTTGGCATGAGCCTACAAATCACTCTGATGATTTTTACTTTTGTTTATTTAATGTAGAGGATATAATGAAAAATTGTGTATCCTAATAGTCCATCTCTCATTAGACCAGTCCCACGTGGAGATAACCTGTGATTTCATGCATTCCACTTATATTGGAGAATGTAGCATAGCAGAGAGTGCTGAAAATGAAGCTTCTGAAGTCTACACATCTGGAGACATTGAGTCCAGTGCTCAACTGTTTTCACAGCATGAACTCAATGATCTAGTAAGAGATTTAAATTTACCAAAGGAATCTTCAGAACTCCTTGGTTCTAGGTTCCAGACTGAGTTAAAAAAAATTTCTAGCTCATGGGACATTTTTCTCATTGTACAGAGAACGAAAACTAGTCCTCTACTTTTATGAGGAAGGTTCTGTGGTTTTTTTCAGTAATATTATTATTATTATTATTATTAGCCATATGGTGCAAGGAAGCCTGAGGCTTATGCTGCACCAGCCAAAAAAAAAAAAAAAAAAAAAAATTGATTTACCCTAGGACCCAGAGAGAGAGAGAGAAGTAGAAGGAAATCACCAAGAAAGAGAAGAATGATAATATCCAGCTCAGGACCCTGGGTGTGCCAAGCCCATACTCACCAGATTTGAGCCCCTGTGGTAATATAAATGACTTAATGAACTATTTAGGAATTAGTTACAATCCTACACAATGGAGACTTTTTATTGACTCATCAAAGAGGAGTCATAAAGGTGTGTTACCCCACAATGGAAATAGATATTGGTCAATTCCAGTAGCTCACTCTGTGCATTTGAAAAAAACATATGAGAACTTGGAGAAGTTGACAAATTAAGTATGAAGAACATGGTTGGTTAGTCTGTGCTGACTTTAAAGTGATAGGCTTACTTGGATAACAATCTGGCTACACAAAACTGCCTTGCTTTTTGTGTGAGTGGGACAGTTGGGCATGGAGTAAGCACTGGGATGTCAAGGTCTGGCCAGAGAGGGGTAGTTTATTGCCTGAATCAAAGAACATAGTTTATAAACTACTGGTAGACCCCAAAACTCTCCTCCTTGCACATCAAACTGGTGAAACAGTTGGTGAAAGCTTTACCTTGGGAAGGTCCCTGCTTCAACTACCTTTGTGCTAAATTCCCATCCATCACTCAAGAGAAGCTAAAACAAGGTATTTTTGTTGGACTTCAAACTTGTGAACTGACGAGGGACCAAGATTTTGAGGGAACTATGAAACTATAACAGAGAAAACAGGCATGGATTAGCCTTCATGCCTGTTATTGAGAACTTCTTAGGGAACAATAAGGATCCACACTACAAGAATATAGTTGAAAATATGTTAGCAAACTTCAAGAGACTGGGTTGCAACATGAGTGTCAAAGTAAATTTTTTACACTCCCACATGAACCACTTCCCAGAAAATCTAAGAAGTGTTAGGGAAGAACAGGGAGAGAGGTTCCACAGAACATTAAAGATATAGAGATCAGATACCAGGGGAGGTGGAATGTCAACGTGATGGCTGACTATTGCTGGATGCGGAAGAGGGACTGTAAATTAGAAGGATTTGCAAGAAAATCAAAAACGAAAATTTGACCCATCGTAGATCAGTTTTTAAAATGAGAGGTGAGTGTTTAGTGGACTTTTTACCACACTGCCCTTTTTAATAGTGTTTCCAACATGTATTTAAATATAAACATCTGGTAAAAGTAGAATTTTGTTACAATTTCAGATAATTTCAGTGCACAAACTCTGCCAAAATGAAAAATTTGTGAAAAGTCAAATATCCCTTGTGTTTTTTTTAATTGGCTGGTATTATTATCATAGTAGATGGACGTTAAAAGTGAGTCTATAGCAGTCCCCCCCAAAGCAGTTATTTACTTATTCTTTTTTTGTTATCTGCAATTTGCTTATATTGAGAATTAAAAGATAAAATCTGTGCTGCTATATATTGAGTATTTTTTCTCTTGTCTCATTATAGTGGACTTTAACTGTAATGAGATCTGAGACCTTATGTAGAGTATATGTGTATCTTACATTTGTATCTTATTTTCAGGTGGACAACATGACAGACTTCATGTGCAGATATATTGAAAGAGACACTATTGGAATCCTTGCTAATGCACATTTAGCTTTGGCTGATCAAGAACCAGAAGGCATCTTTTCAAAGAAATGCATGTCAATTGCCAATAAATTCCCTTTTAGCTTAGACTTTGCAAAAACAGGTCAGACTGCTTATTTAGAGAAAAATGAAAAACCAGATAAGTATCCAGATTTCATGGAAAAACGAGGAACCAATAATACATATCTTTCTCATAGGATACTAGGAATCTTATATCGCCATAGCAGAAATCTAGAGGCAGCTGTCAATCAGATTTATTTGTCTTCAGTTGAAAAAGATGTGAAATATGATATGTATTTAGACTATCCAGGATGGCAGTTATATGAAGATGTAGCAAGAACAACAAGAGATTATTATAATGAGCAGCTCAGGATTATTCTTTCAGAGTATAACGTAGCACATGAAGCTGAGGCCTTATCTGGTTATATAAAAAGTGCTAATAAGTATCACCAAAATAAAAATGACAGAGCCAATATTGAAGCTCTTGTTCAAAATAGCATGAAATCCTTGTACAGAAGAATGGAACTGAAATTCTTACAGCAGGTTGAAGCAGAATGTCTACAAAAGCAGTTTTCAGAAAAAGAAAAGATCACTGCAAAATATCAAAGGGCTTCAGCATGGTATATGACTACTTACAATGAAACACATGTACAGTTTTTCAGTTTTCCTTGGTGTATAGCACAAGTTTTGTGTGAAGTCCGAAAAGCATGCCTGGAAATGACAGTGAAAATTTTACCTGTACACAGTATTTTGGTGGAGAAAATTGACACATTTATCACAAGAGATCTTTTAGATTCATTTCAGGGAAATTTCAGTAACCTGCCATTTAAAGAACTTTGTTTAGGTCAGACTATTGTTCAGAAGTTAATAATCAAGTGGGCAGAAAAAGCTGAGTTCTTTTCCCATCATACTGGTAAAAATACAGCATGCATGGATTGTATTCAAGATGTTTACTGCATGTTTTTAATTCCAAACAAGTGTACATTTGGCTTTACAAAGAAGGAAAACCGAAGAGAAATGTGTTGTTCACCTACTAATCTATTTCTTTGTTTTTTAAAGTCATGTGTTATTTCTCGTGCTTTTACTATGAGGAAATGTAAGGACAGATTGTGTTCTGGACTGAATGTAGAAAATCTTCAAGTGATTGCTTTGAGGACATACACCAGCCTTGCTGTTACACGAGAATTAAATTATTTTGAGATTCAGTATCCTTCTCAAATGACTGAAAATTATGAGGAGGAAGGAGATCCATTACGAATACTTGTGGAAAACAAAGAGCTACAAGAGCTACTTACATTGCACCTTCCCGCAGCAGAAGAGGCATTGCAGAAATTATCTGGAGTAGATAGTATTTATATTCGAGGAGCCAAAGACCCTGATGGACGATGGTATATGCTTGTAAATTCAACAGGTAAAGATTGGCAACGATACAAATTAGAGGAGCTGCTGCTACAACCATCATTACCTCAGATTTTGAAAGAAACTATGACACAAAATACTAAATAAACAATAATAATTAATATAGTGACAAAATTTAAAAAAGCAATTCCAAATATAACTTTTTAAAAAGTAGTTTGAATTATACATTATATAGACATGAAAATTAACACTAATGCTGCATCCAATAAAATGTCCCCCCCTTCCTTCTCTCTCTCTCTCTCTCTCTCTATGGATAGAGTCACACAGCTCACACTCTGAGAATTGATTTAGAGGGTGTGGTCTGATTGAGTAAACCATGTTTTTGAAGTTTTGTTTGCAAAGTATGTTGCGTCATTGGAGGCACTAGAACTGCTTAAATAATAAATGCTGTGATATCAGTGGTTGAAATGGGATCGTTGATGGATGTGTCCTCCACTTGTCACACACTTGGAGTGACAAGTGATAAAAAAAAAGGAATTACCCGTCATCAAGTCTTATTGGTGACCGGGGAAATTTCTTTTAAAGGCCTCTTTGTATAGGGCTGTAGTTAGCTGATCTCAGGAGTTGTAGAGTTCCCCTTATAAAAAAAAAACAAGAATATCTTGTTTTCCATCCTGCAAAAACAAGAATATCCATAACCATGAAGTGTATATCGACGTTATTCCAGAAAGCACTGTAATGGTTAAAGAAATGGTTAAATAAATAAACAAACCATGAGAATATAACATCCACAAACATGTAAATCGGCCCATGAATACCTGCAATTACAGACATAATAATATTCATTGACTATTTCTGGAAGACCAAATATAGTGTGTGTGTGTGGCCTAAAACAACCTACTTTGATCACTAAGCTTGATATGGATATTATTGTTATTGGGAGATATGATTGTAGTCAGAAACATAACTTCAGCAGTGGTTGAGGATTAATTAATTGGCTCATTAGTGGTTATGAAGATTACTGCTCTAAAAATTTTGTTTTTGAAAACGTTTGCCAGTATTAAGTTTCTGCTAATAGTTTGGAATGGGGAATATTTTGTTAAGATTCCTTCTTTTCCAGACATTTCTGACACATATTCATCTAGCTGAAAATAAATTAGTGGCCTTCCTCATGTGCAGTAAGCATTGGATTTGTTGGCACATTTACGTTGAATGTTGCTTTTATTTTCTCTGTCATGTGGATGGATGGAGATTGGCTGGACTGTCCATTGTAGCTATTAATGCATATACTTGCCATTATATTGTTGTGGAATCTGAGTAGTTGTTTAAAGTTAGGGAAACTGAAGAAATAGGTTTTTTTTTTGTTTTTTGGTGATTTAGGCTAATTTATTATTTACTAATTGTACCCAGTGTAACATACACCAACTTTCTGATTGTGGCATAAATAGTTGAATCTAGATTCTTCAGTCTTCACCATTCTTGTTTAGCGGTGATATAATTCTACAGCAGTCACCTGTGGGATATATGCATATGTCTCTATTTGTAGGTGGTTCCCCATCTTCTCCAACAAATATTGCAGCAACCTCTGTTTTGGATGTAGGTGCATTATATCGTCTCTTATCTAATCTACCCAGGTCTTCTATAAATGACATGTGCACATTCATTGTTGGATTGGCCTGGGTTATTTGATGCATTTGTTTATATGTATTTTAGTTAACCCATTTTTACACTTCAGCAAATGGGTTAACTTGTTGCATTACTTTGGTCATACTTGGTTTTTCAAGCTGTTTTGTTGTTGCCTCAGCAAAATCAAAAATATAAAGTTGTCCATATCCTGGTTTATTTGCCTAATTTGGATACAGTGGTCAGACCAAATGGTAAATCTGGCTATGTATTCTAAAACAGTATGGACCGTTTCCAGGTGGTATTTAATCTGTGCCCATTGATGCAAATGCCATTGCTGAGTTGTACTCTCATATAGGTTCACTGTAGTTATTTGCTTCATGTGTATTCCCTATAACCAGCTCTCGTAATAGAATAGGTGTCTCAGACAGCAGGTTGAGTGAAACCTTTCCATCATGACAGCATTTAGTGTACTTATTCGATGTGTTTAATTCATGTCCCCAATATCTTGCATTGCAATACTCACAGTTGTAACACATATTTCCTATGTCATGCTCTTCCACATTAATTACAGCTTGTTGATTATTCGCATCTGGTACTTACTGTTGTTGTCACATCCGGTACTTCTATTTTATTAGTCCTACAGCGTTTCGCCAGTCTTCTCATTACCATTACTAGAGGCATACGATGAAAGAAAGCAACCTTATGCAGCATCAGCCAACCCCCCCCCCATTTCACCCCTCCATTCGTTCCAAATGCCTGTCCAGCTCAGCCTTAAATTTATTTAGGCTATCAACTTCTACAACAAAGGATGGAGGTCTGTTCCGCCAATCAACTACCCGCTGGCTAAAGGCAAATTTCCGCACATCTATTCTACAACTATCTTTCCTCAATTTGAATCTATGCCCCACTCAGGTTCTTAATCTGAGTAAGAAAAAGAATCCCATTAGCATTCAGCTTGCTCATCCCATTCAAGGCCTTATACACTTCAATCAGATCACCTCACAGGTGTCTACCCTCCAGGCACTGCAATTTGCACAACTTAAGCTTTTCTTGATAAGAGCACCCCTTTGTTCCCCTCACCAATCTTGTTACCCTTCTTTGTACTTAGCATTAGCATTAGCATTAGTAGAGGCATATGATGCAAGAAAGCAAGCTTATTCAGCATCAGCCAAAAAAAAAAAAAAAAAAAAAAAAACAACCACTACTCCCATTTCACCCCTCAATTCGTTCGAAATACCTGTCCAGTTGAGCCTTAAATTTGTTTAAGCCTATCAACTTCAACAACAAGCGATGGAAGTCTATTCCACAAACCAACTGCCCGCTGGCTAAAGGCGAATTTCCGCACATCTATCCGACATCCGTCCTTCCTCAATTTGAATTTATGCCCTCTCAGGTGTTTATTCTGAGCAAGAGGAAGAATCCCATCGGCATTGAGCATGCTCAAGCCATTCAAAGCCTTGTACACCTCTATCAGATCACCTCGGCGATGCCTAGTCTCCAGGCTCTGTAATTTGCAAAACTTAAGCCTTTCTTCGTAAGAGCAACCCTTTGTTCCATTCACTAATCTTGTTGCCCTTCTCTGTACCCGTTCCAGCAGCTCTACATCCTTCTTGAAATGAGGCCTCCAGACCTGTATACAGTACTCAAGGTGTGGCCTGACCAATGCCTTATACAAGGGAATAATCACATCCCTGTCCCTGCTAGAAAAATTCCTGTATATCATTGACAAGACACCATGAGCAACTCTTGCAGCTCGTCTGCACTGCTCAGAGAACTTCATATCTGCCTGCACAATTACCCCCAGGTCCTTTTCATTCTCCACCACTGTCAGTGTAGTACCGCATAGTTGATACGTTGCTCTGGGGTTACTGTTTCCCATATGTAGTACTTTACATTTGTCAATGTTAAACTTCATTTGCCACCTCTCAGCCCATCTGTTCAACCTTTCCAGATCCTGTTGCAGCAGCATAGCGTCAGTAGTGTCCTTAACAACCCTGCCAACCTTTGTATCATCTGCAAACTTGGACATTAAACTTGATATCCCATCATCAATATCATTCATAAACACCGAAAACAACAACGGACCCAACACTGAACCCTGAGGAACTCCACTAATAACATTAGTCCACGTTGAGCAGTGTCCATTGATTACCACTCTCTGTCTTCTGCCACTCAACCATCCCTTTATCCATAGCAGCAATTTGCCTCGAATGCCACACTTCTCCAATTTGTGCAGCAGTCTTCCATGCGCAACAGTATCAAAAGCCTTTCTAAGATCCAAATATATAATATCAAAGTTATTCCCTGCATCCAGTTCTTTTGTGACTACATCATAGTATCCAATCAAATTGGTCAGACAAGACCTGCCCTTAACAAACCCATGCTGTGTCTGAGCTATAACTGAATTCTTGTCCAGATGATCCTGCAGTGCTTCTTTAACCAGTGCCTCCATTAATTTTCCTGGAACCGAAGTTAAACTAACAGGTCTATAATTACTTGTGTCAGCCTTTGATCCTCCTTTGTGAATTGGGGTTACATTTGCACATCTCCAGTCCATGGGTACCTCCCCTGAGTCCAAAGAAGCTCTCATAATTATGGCTAGGGGTTTGCTTACTTCCTTTGCTGTCTCCTTTAATATAACTGGATAGATCCCATCCACCCCGGGTGCCTTTTTTATGTTTATCCTCAACAATTTCTCCTCCACTTTCCTCTCAGTTATTAGAAAATCATCTAGCTCACTGCCAATGTTTACTTCACCTACGACATTCCCCTTCCTGAATAACTCCTCATGTGTGAATGTAGATGCAAAATACTCGTTTAGATTGTTAGCCACCTGAGCTGGATCCTCAACTGTTGAACCATCAACATCCAGTGGACCAATCTGATTCATCCCTTTCCTTCTTGAGTTTAAATAGGTAAAGAACTCTTTTCTGTTTTTCTTTGCATCCTTTGCCAAGGATTTCTCATAATCTGCCTTTGCCTGCCTAATCTCCTTTGTGACTTGGTTACAGACCAACTTATATCTATCATAGGCTTCCACGTCACCCATTAATTTGTATGTATCCCATGCATTTTTCTTCTCTGCCATATGTCTCATTAGTTCATCTGACAACCATTTAGGCCTGAACCTTGAACAATATTTCTTGGTTGGTATGTAAAGCCTGGTAGCTTCCAAGATTAGTTCCTTGAATGCTTCCCATTTTGAATTTGCTGTTGGTAACATCATCAGTTGGTCCCACTGTATAGAATTTAAATACTGTCTCAGACCAGAATAGTCGCCTTTACGAAAGCAAAAACCCTTCCCTTTACCTCTGATGGTAGTTACCTCCTTGAGTAAATCCCACTTCAGCACACTGTGATCACTGCCACCCAGTGGTTCATTTATCTGCAGATTCCTAATGCATGAAGAATCACTACTGATAATCAGATCAAGAGTATTACTCCCTCTAGTTGCCTCCCGAACATGCTGGTGTAGAAAACAATCATCCAATAAATCCACAAAAGCCTTGCTAGTGTGTGAGTGACCAACCCACAAATTCCAGTCAATATCTGGGAAATTAAAATCCCCCATTATAAGACTCTCTGATTTACTGGCCCATTCTATTTCCCTGTACAGTATCTTATTATACTCATCAGAGTCATTAGGCCTATAGCACACTCCTACTCTCAATTTTGATTTACCTATGCTTATGTCACACCAAACTGACTCAACACTGCACTGTCCAGCGATGTCAACTGGCTTCACTTCCTTGGATTTTATGTGTTTTTTAACTAATAGCATAACCCCTCCTCCCTTCCTATCCTGTCTATCCTTTCTGTAGACGTTGTACTTCCCAAATTCCAGTTCTGCATTCCTTATATCTGTGTGACACCACGTCTCTGATATCCCAACAATATCTGCCTTTGATGTTTTGAGTAATACCTCAAATTCATCAAATTTATTTACTAAACTCCTAGCATTAGTGTACACGCAAGTATACATGCACCTGTTTCTATTCTTAGCTACCCTAACACAACCCATGTGTTTACTTGTACCGCAATGACTTCCAGCAGTCTCTGAAATATCCTGCATCTTGTTTTTCAGGCTTCTGCTCATTCCAATAGAAGCAGTGCAAGAATCTCTTTCACCTCTGCCCGTGGCTACTGTTGATCCATTAGTCTTTGTCTCCCCCCAAGCTAGCAGTTTTCTGACCCACCTAACACTGCCTCGATAGCATCAGCAAATATTCTTGCACCCTTTCTATTTAAGTGTATCCCATCCCTGTAGAAGCAATCTCTCCTGTTAACAAGTACAGTCCAGGCTGAAAAAAATTCAGCCAAAATACTTGTTCTAGCAACTCTACATTCTTCCTAAAATGACATGTACACAGTACAGGTTCCTCCAGACCTGTACACAGTATGCTAGGTGTGGCCTGCCCATTGCCTTGTATAACAGGATAATCACTTCCCTGTCCTTGGTAGCAAAATTCCTATACATCATTGACAAGACTGCATGACCTGCCCTGGCAACCCATCTGCACTGCTCAGGAAACTTCATATTTGACTGCACAATTATCCCCAGGTCTTTTTCACTTTCCATTTCTCTGAGTGTAGTACCACACAGTTGGTACTTTCTCTTGGGCTATTGCTACCTATATGCAGTACTTTGCATTTTTCAATGTTAAACTTCAGTTCCCACTTCTCAGCCCATTTGCACAACTTATCTAGATTCAGTTGGAGTAGCGTACTGTCTTCACTATCGTTAACAACACTGCCAACCTTTGTATCATCTGCAAACTTAGACATTAAACCTGATATACCTTCATCAATATCATTGATAAATATACAAAACAACAATGGGCCCAACACCGAACCCTGGGGAACTCCACTAACAACATTTGTCCACGAAGAGCAGTTCATTGAGTACCACTCTGTTGCCTCCCAATCAACCATCCCTTTATCCACTGTAGCAACTTACCCTTAATGCCATACCTCTCCAATTTGTACAGCAGCCTTCCATGTGCAACAGTACCAAAATCTTTCCTGAAATCCAAATATATGATATCAAAATTATTTTTGGCATTCAGTTCCTTTGCGACCACATCATAGTATCCAATAAAATTGGTCAGATAAGACTTCCTTTTAACAAACCCATGCTGTGTCTTAACTATTACTGCAGTCACGTCTAGCTGATCCTGCAATGCTTCTTTAACCAGTGATTCCTTTATTTTCCTCAGAACACAAGTTAAACTAACATGTCTATAGTTACTTGTGTCACCTTTTGAACCCCCCCCCCCTTTGTGAATTGGTGATACATTTGCACATATAGAGTCCATGGGATCCTCCTCCGAGTTCAAGGAAGCTCTTGTGATTATGGCTAAGAGTTTGCTTACATCCTTTGCTGCCTCCTTTAATATAACTGGATAGATCCCGTACATCCCAGGTGCCTTCCTCATGTTTAACTTCAAAAATTTATCCTCCACTTTGCTGTCAGTTATTACAAAATCACTTAGCTCCTAGTTAGAATTTGATAAACTACAGGCATTCTCCTCATTGAATAACTCCTCATGTGTGAATGTAGATGCAAAATACTCATTCAGTTCATCAGCTACCTGGGATGATCATCAATAGTCAACCCATCTATGTTAAATGGTCCAATCTGATTCATCCCTTTCCTTCTAGAGTTTACATAAGTAAAGAACTCTTTGCTGTTTTTCTTTGCATCCTTTGCCAAAGATTTCTCTTAATTTGGCTTCGCCTGCTTAACCTCCTTTGTGGCTCAATTAGCTGATATCTGCCATAGGCTTCTGTGTCACCTGATACTTTATATGCATCCCATATATTTTTCTTCTCTGCCACGAGACTAATTAATTCATCTGACATCCATTTAGGCCTAAACATTGAACAGTATTTCTTAGTTGGAATGAAAAGCCTAATAGCCTCCAAAATTAAGTCCCTGAAGGCTTCCCATTTAGAATTCAACGTTGGCAACATCGTCAGTTGATCCCACTATATAGAATTTAAAAACTGTCTGAGACCCCTTTACAAAAGAAAAAGGCTTTCCCTTTAGCCTTGATAGTAGTTACATCAGTACATTGTGATCACTGTCACCCAGTGGTTATTTTATCTGCAAACCCACCACGACATTGACCTACACCTCGATGTCGTGATTGTGGATAAGTCCCGTCACTATCGACAACCCGCCTGGTTGGAGTCATTGAACATCAAATGCTCCAATACCTCAGTCAGCAGGAACAGTGGATGTCAAGTCCACCCTATCATTGAAAGAGCAATCCTGACTATTGACAAACGCTGGTAATGTCCGCATGCATCACAGCCACAGGCTTCAACATCCAACAATTAATCATGCACTTCACGTACAAGGTTGGCAAAAAAACTGAAAGCTTTTTGTTTGTATGTATCTAATCTAATATATGTATATTTCCTATTATTAAACTTGTCACAATCTATTTTTTGTATCCGTTTTCGCTCTGTGTTATAGTAATTTTAGTTTTGATAATGAATCCAGAGTGCACAGGCCTCTTTAATCATATTTAATCAATAAAGGCTTATTCCAAGAATTTTTTGAAGCTGTTATATGTGTATATTTTCTTACAAATAGTAGATAAAAATGTATTATACTTTTGGGTAGTTAAACAGGAAATGGTACTGTTCCACCTTGTTTATCTTAAACCTATGAATAATTTCAAGAATATAAAATGTTGTTTACAAGGTATGTACTGCATAAAACTTGCAACTGAAGATTAAGTGAAATTATTCTCTCTCTCTCTCTCTCTCTCTCTCTCTCAGTTATTTAGTGTATTAATATGGAAGTATAATATATTTGTTTTGATTTTATTGGTCATCAAAATATAGAATAATATCGCAACTGTCACCATTTGAGATATTAGTGGATCTGCCATAATTTTTTTTTTTTTTTTTAAACTAATTCTGTAATTGGTTTTTAAGGCAGTTAGGAAAGCACATGGCATAAATCATAGATGATTTATAGTATCTTTGTTAGTAGGGGAAATTTATTATCCCTCTTTATAAGGTGATGGTTAAACCACATTTAGAATTTTGTATCCAGGCATAGAGACTACACCTAAAAAATGACATAGAACTCATGAAAAGGGTTCAGAAAGGACAATCAGATTGGTGATTAGTGCGAAGTGATGCACATATGAAGAATGATTTAGAAGGTGTAGACTGCCAAAGTATGACAAGTAGATAGCTAAGGAGAGTTCTAAATGGATGGATGAGATGCAAACCAAGGGACAGAAAGATTGGATCTCATGGATAAGATCACCTGGGGGCAGCAAGTTGTCAAACACTGTAATTAATTTCCTTCCAGTGTGGTGGAGGCAGTGAATCTGATTAAGTTTATAGAATGGATGATTACTTTGTGGGAATGGGAATAGTATGAATATTTATTTATTTTTTTACTGATTCAGAAAACATTTATCCCTTGCATCATTTGTCCTTACTAATATCAATAGCTTTACTGAAATTTAAGTATATGATGTCAAAATTATTTTTTGCATCCAGCTCCATTGTTATTGCATCATAGTAGCTAATCATTTTGGCCACACAAGATTGTCTTAACAAATTCATGCTGTGGTTGCCACATAACTGCATTCCTATCAAGATGATTCTGTAGTACTTCCTTGACCACTGGGTTTACTTACCTTTGCTTTTTGATGCTTCTCTTTATATAACTGGATAGATTCTATCAGTGTCTTATTTACTTTTAGCTTCAAGAATTTCTCATCTTTCTTTTTAGTTATCACAGAATTGTTTAGCTCCCAGTTATAACTTGGTATACTCCCAACCCTAAAAAACTTCATGCATGAATGTAGATGCAGAATATTTATTCAGCTTATATCTAGTGAACCAACGTGGCTCATCCCTTTCCTTCTAGTGTTAATGTCTTTGCTACTTTCCTTTTTCTTTTTTTCGACATACTTAACCAAAGACCTCTTGTAAGCTGTCTTAGTTTGCCTAATCCCTTTAGATATAAATTAATGTGAAATCAAGTAAGTATTTGGTTACACACTAATTTATACTTACTGTAGTTTCTGTGCCCCCCCCCCCCGATAATTATCACATGCATTTTCCTTTTCTGCCAGTCCCTTCAGTTCATTTCACATTAATTTAGGACAAACCTTGAACAGTATCTCATAGTTGTCATAAAATGCTTAGTAGTTTTCCATTTAGAATTTGGTTAGCAAATTTATCAGTTGGTCCCACTAAAAAAAAAAAATTTAAAAAACTGACTTAAGACCAGTACAGCAGACCCTCGTTATAACGCGGTTCGCTTTACGCTGATTCACCATAACGCTGTTCTTATATTATAACCCGTATCTGACTCTAACGCTCTTTTACAGATTGCATTTTTGGCATATTTAACGAAATCGTTTCATTTGATGGAGTCGATAGCTTGAAAATGAAGAGCAAAACAGCATTAAAACGTTTCCCACGCCGACTTGAGAAATTTTCTTGCACGCTAATTTAATTGCAGTACAGTGACTTGTTACGTAGTTCCGAGATCAACATTTTAAAAAATGATCAAGTATATTGCTTGTAATATTTGCGTTATATGCATTTATCCGAAGTTTAGTCATCACTCAGTACCATATTAGACATCGTGCGAAACGCACAGTTTACTTGAACATTGTATCATAATTAATGCAGTTACATTTTCAAAGAGTTAATAATGGCCAATATGGATGGATGAGATGTCTGAGCGCAGTACGAAGACTATAAATGTAAGAAAAAGACTGAATTTGAAAATAATTTAATTTTAAAATTCAGTCTTTTCAGACGTTTTGAAGCGAATTGATTCCGGTCGAAGACAAGCGGATATGTACCATAATTTAAGACTTGCAAGTTTAACTGTAAGAACAATTATAAAAAAAATAAAGAACTAATTTTAGCAGCAGGAAAGATAGCTGTTCCACTGCAAGCAACTAGGGCTAGGCTGGCTATTAGGATTGAAATGGAAAGACTTTAACTAATTTTATTGAAGATAATATCCAATGCAGAATTCAGTTAAGTTAAATATTATAAAAAAAAAAAAAAAGAGAAAGAGAAAGCCAATATCATGATCTGAAGAAAACTCACTTATTAAAAAAAAAAAAAAAAAAAAAATGTGGAACCATTTAAAACTAGTAAGGGCTAGTTGAATAGATTTAAAATCCAGGGAGAAGCCGCAAGTGCAGAAGGAGCCGAAACTTTCAAAAAAGAACTTGTTAAAATTATTGATGAGGGGTATTATGTGTTATACTTCTCAACAAGTTTTTAATATAGATGAAGCAGGACTTTTCTGGAAACGAATGATATTGAAAGAAGAAAAAAGCATGCCAGGTTTCAAAGCAGTGAAGGATCGGTTGACTTTATTGTTGGGTGGTAATGCTGCGGGGGATTTAAAATTAATATCCCTTTTAGTTTATTTGGAAGAGAGCCAAAGTTCAACCCAAAATTGACACATTTTTCATGATTAAATTCATCAATTAAATTAAATCAATTTAGATCAATTAAATTCATGATTTTAATTTGAATTGTAAGTTTAATTTTGATACGTAAGTAGTTGCCAAATAATTATATACGTAATGCAGAATATTTTATATGTACAAATATTTGAATATTAAATATTTTGACCGACAATCGTGCATCTTTTCACTACCGTTTATTATTGATTAGGAAATATCCTATGGCACCGACCGTAACTCACAAATACATATGTTACCTTATGGGAATGCGGCACTCGCTTAGTGCAGATTCACTTAGCGCTCTGTTTTTACGGAACGAATTATCAGCGTTAAGCGGGGATCACCTGTATAGTCACTTTTATGAAAGCAAAATCTCTTCTCTTTACTCTTGACAGTATTTATACCGTTAAGTAAATCCCACATTGATACACTACGATCACTGCCACCTAGTGATTCTTTTATCTGCAGGTGCTTAATGCATGAACAGTCACAGTAGATAATCATATCAAGAGTATTGCTGTCTCTTATTGCCTGTATAACATGATTCTGTAAAAAAAAAGAGTCATCCAATAAATCCAAAAAAATTCTGCCTGATCAACAAATTGCAGGCAAGATCTGGAAAGTTGCTAATCATAGCACAACTTAGGATTCTTTTCTTTTTTCCCAATGAAAGGAATATATACCAATCTCAAATTAAAACTTGGTGCATTATTAGAAGAATTTGAGTCACTGAAAAAAATAGATGCTTATCCTAGATCAAATACAAGAAGGAACTCATTAGGGACTCAAAATTCAGAACACAATAACAAACTGTTCTGATTCAAAGGTATTTAGTTCTACTGGGAGATTCCATTGTCGGGGAAATGGATAACATTTTTTGCAGTGAGGATAGGTGGCTTAGTATTAGGGTGTGTTGCCAGGAGCAACAATTAATGATATCGCCAATAAGTTGTAAGATTTTAAGAGGGGTAAAGACAGCATTATTATCCATGTGGGGGCTTAATGAAATTAAGCACACATCAACTGATGTGTTGTTAGATAAATGTAGGACCATAATGAAAAAACTTCACGTTAGGTCAGAGTGTTTGTGTCTGCAATTGTGCCCAGGTACAATAGGAGAAACTACGTACTGTGAAAGTCTTGTTGATTAACTGCAGATTCGAGGGATTCTGCAAAGCTTTAGGAGGTGGGGGGGGGAAGATAAATCAGCATGATGAATACATTTGAATAATGGTGCAATGGCTCTATTTCCAATATCATTGAGAATACCTTAAGGGAAACTGCTATTTAAGGGGTAGGTAGAAGTAATATAGATGCACTGTCTTATTGGTCAAATAATGCACTGTCTTATAATATTGGTCAAAATAATGCTTGCATATACATTTCAAAAGATTTCGCATTTTGCCCATATTAGTTGTTGCCACAACTAATATGGGCAAAATGCATCAAGGGTAGCAGTGTTTCAAATGAATGAGAAACAAATACTAAGGAAACAAGATTAAATAATTTCAAGGAGTGTTGTATTAGGATAGTAAACTATTAAAGAATATTGTCTTAACTGTGTGCACACTAATGCCAGGCGTGTTGTCAATAAAATGAGAAATTCCAACTATGGTGAGGACAGCTAACACTGACATAGTAGGGCTAATGGAAATGTGGTACCACCTAGAAATAGGGGATGATGAGTGTCATTACAGTGTATATACAATGTATTTAGGAAGGACAGGGAAGTTAGAAAAGATGATGGGGTTCAAACCTCTTAAGCAGCCTGAGAATGATGAAAGCTTTCCCCAATGCAGAAGATCCCCAACAGGGATATTATCTCTCAGCAAGGGAGAAAGCAGCAGAAACAGCATATTTTTGAAAATTGAAAACATCTTTGACAACACCTACCAAATTTTGAACTGAAGTAAAACCAGTCTGTCACGAAAATGCAATGCAGAAATGACGTAATTTATGTCACTTCCTAAATGTCCACTACTTACTCTACCGAATCAACTAACGTTGATTTCGTAGAGTAAGTAGCACACATTCTTAACTGTTATATTTTGTATAACCTGGTTTTGGCATGCGCCCAAAAAAACTCCCAACCAAACCAAGCCTGCTCCCTCGATACAACATTGCTGGCATTAATTGGTCTTGTACTCCGCCAGGGCCTCCGCAGCTGAGTGGTCATGTGGACATGTGGACATGTGTATATGTAA